>NC_064920.1:504006424-504306580 GCF_023897955.1 Schistocerca gregaria
CATCAGTCACCTAGAACTTAGAACTACTTAAACCTAACACACAGCCATGCCCGAGGCAGGATTCGAACCTGCGACCGTAGCAATCGCACAGTTCCAGACTGAAGCGTCTAGAACCGCTCGGCCACCGCGGCCGGCGAACATCATTCTACCGTCACATGTTGGACGTGTGGGACACAGCGTTGGAGGCGTCCAACATCACCGGACTGTCCCCAAAAACGTAATCTGCTATTGTCAAGGTACAAAGAGATCAGAGTTGCGTCCGTACACAACATCCGTCGCCAGTCCTGGGCATCCATTCTGCATGATTTCTTGCGCATTTGTAACGGAGTCCTCGATGTTGTAATGTACGTCGGGTGCACACCACGGACGTCGAGAATGAAGATTCGTATAATGCAATGTTCCCCTAACAGTTTGGCGCGATACGTGACGTCTTATAGCCTCTTTGAAAGCCAAATTCAATTCTGGAGCACTCACTCCACAGTTTCTTTGCCACAAAAGTCAATTGCCACAGAAGTCAGTTGAAACCAATTCCATATCCGCACCACATCACTTTGACTGGTGCACACGTCGAACAAGTTCCTTGGTAGAAATGTCTTCTGCGTGTACCGTGACAATGGGGACCAATCATTGGTGGCGACTGTTCTTCGTGGTAAGATGGACATTCACTCTACTGTTCCATAGGTGTCCGTAATGCATCCATACTGGTACTTTGTCTTCAATCGAAATGCTGTAATCCATTATTTAGACTTCATGATGCTACCCGACCACGATATCATTGTACTTGACCTCCCATGGCCATTATCGGAACCACGCGGTGATGTTACAGTAAAAAAGTATCCGCCATGAATACGCTTAACGAGTACAATGGTGATTCAGGAAAGCACATAGCACCGTGAAACATTTAAAGTCTCTTTTGCATATACAATCAAGTGCTTCAGTGAGTCCTCGTGAAATATGACGATAAAAATCTCACGACAAGTCGATTGAAGCGCCCACACTCCCAGATGCATTAATGCTGTGGTCGATTAATAACGTTTTATAAGTTTACAAACAACGTCAGGGGTGTCCTTCCGATCGATCGGTCAGGAACAGCCACAAAAAACACACCTCCACGACATATTGGGGTGAGGCAAAACTTTAGTTGATATGTGTATGTTAATAACTTGCCTTCATCCGTATCACGTAAAGGGTCCCTCACAAGCTCAACTAGCTATACCCGGCACGCGTTGCGATTTACTTTTCAAGTAGGTATATATATATATATATATATATATATATATATATATATATATATATATATATATATATATATATATATACCTACTTGAAAAGTAAAAGAGGAATCGCAACGCGTGCCGGGTATAGCTAGTTGAGCTTGTGAGGGACCCTTTACATATACATATATTTCATTTCACACATATCTGTACACATTTCATCCGCATTTCTAGTGACTTTTGCTCTGCAGTTTTATCTGAATTCTGAGGGATCTTGTAATCCTGCCGGTAACTGATCGTCGTTTCGAGAAAATTGACCGTCGCTGGCAATTGTCTGATTCACAGCTGTTTTACACCACGTGACTCTAGAAGGGCATTAATTATTTGAGAGGCTGAGCCGTGTAACATAATCTTTGGTCCCTAAACACGATGTGGATGCAGTGAAAAACACAAATGAGAGACAGATTGCGCTACAGACGTTTGTAGTGCTACACGTCAGCTAAATACAGGAAAGCAATTCGAACATATTGTTTCGGACGTTTCTACATGTCTTCCTTTCTTGTCGTCTCTCCCATCTCTAACAGTGGTAGGAGTATCTTATTCCCATAGTATTTTTATTCAAATAATGAGTAATGTATACGCCAAATTTGGTTGAACTTGCTCCAGGCGTTCTTGAGCTATGCTTTTATACCTTTTCACCCAAAACCTTCAGCAGTTTGGTGTTAGAAGTGACTTGCTGCTACAGAAAATTTTCCAGGTAGCAAGTGATACGTGTGTGAGGTTTGATAGAAATTCGTTCAGGCGTTAAAGAGATGCGACATAAGTTGATGTCTTTGCTTTTATCTTGTTTTTTGATTTGTGACTATAGGTGCAAATCGTTTCGGGACTGTCAACAACTACAGCAATCTCGAAAACTATGGATTTGATATTCATATTGCTCGTTATCGAATATTTTACGTGTCACGGTTTCTCACCCTCACCCCAACTCCTAGGTATGGTTGGCATATATTACCCCCACAATATTTTTAAACATATAATGATCATGCATATACAAATTTTAATTGAAAATCCTCAACCCGTTCGCCGGCCGCGGTGGCCGAGGGGTTCTAGGCGCTCAGTCCGGAACCGCGCGACGGCTACGGTCGCAGGTTCGAATCCTGCCTCGGGCATGGATGTGTGTGATGTCCTTAGGTTAGTTAGGTTTAAGTAGTTCTATGTTCTAGGGGACTGATGACCACAGATGTTAAGTCCCATAGTGCTCAGAGCCATTTCAACCTCAACCCGTTCCCGAGGTAAGCTTCCGTTCACCCTTTTTCAACCCCATCCCTACTGATGGTAGGTAGTTCTTACCTCCTCATCAATCTTTGTGGGCGCGACTACAGCTCATCAAACTTTTACTGTCATGGTGTAGGTACATACATTCATTTATATATATTAAATAATGAATTCTTCTGCAGTAATATTGGTCATCTGAGATCGTTATTGATAGTTTGCGCAATATATTTAAGAATACCGCAAATCTTTAAAAATATGACACTCGTTCAATATATCGGGCAGTATATTGTGCCGTGTGAGGGTGGCATTGCGCAAGACGCATCACTTCCTGCCGAGACGGAGAGAAATTCAAGTCGCCCCGAACTAATTCCCGCAAAGAATTTAACAAAATGCAAATGATAAAATCAGACCGATAACAGTTTTTACTGAGTTGGACCGGCAGCTACTCTTCGACCGTGAGTCGGGAACCCTTAATGTAATACTAAAGAAAAGCACTTTGTAATGACTTGCACAGTATAAACCGAGATGTACTCGGAGATATGGTTACGCAAAGATTTCAGGACGGTTTCATTCGATACAACCACAGTAATTGTTGTCGTACAGAGGTGCACTCTCAGCAAGTAAATGAGATTTGCCCAAATCACGAAAAGAATCAGAAACAAGATAAGAGCAAGGTTTTCTATAAACTTTTTCTATCGGTCCCTCCACTTTCTTACATGGTCAACATTTTCCGTCATTCCTCAAGAGACTTGAATTCAGGTGTAAATAAGCATGTTTACGTTTCTGAAGTAGCATGAAAATACACAAGCGGGAACTATTAGCGATAACATCAAGTTTTATGTCTATTTAGCACTCTTTAAGCATTCATCGCTTCATACTGGAAACAAAGAGTAATTAACAGCTGATTAATGAATACTCATCTTGGAAACAAACGTTATAATTTAGCGGCGTATCACGACAAGTAATCTAAAAAATAACTAGCATACATTGCTTATATTTCTTTTGCAGACTACTGAAGATTTCTCAGGATGTCGACGAAGCAAACAAACGGAAAGAAAATCCACTGCGAAGACTGGAAGGCATCACTTTCAAGGAAATGTATTGCATAAGTTTTAGTATAAGTCTCTTTCATCTCAGCGTTACTCACTTTTTCTGTGCGGCAAAGATATACCAAAGGAGCATCGTCCGAAGATGGGCCCCGAGACACTTCAGTCCAAAAATGTACACGTCCATGACGTGAATAAAATAAATCGTCCTCTTATTTGAAGATTCGCAAACAAGTTTGACACCTTCTGTGTAAAATAGTAATTTCACCCAATAAAAGCAAAATTTTCGTGTGACCATAGAGGAAAGGTCAAATCAGAGAAATCGAATCGTAAGAAGACTTCGTGTAGTGAATCAGAATACCTAATTTGAAGCAAGATGCATTAAATGATATTCGTTAAGGAAAGACAAAAATACCCATATATTGCTGCCCCTAAATCAGGAAGCATCCGTAACAGCACGGAAAAGTGTAAAACAGTGAATGATAAAACGTATGTTGTAGTTTTCTCAGCTTTCTAAAATACTGCGAAATAACCCCAAGCGATTGATCATGTTCCTGTGTTTATATTTAGAAAGAAAATGTATTTGTTAAGAACGATGTCAGGTACCGAGTCCCGTCTTTAGTCTACAAATAAACAAAGCCGTGCCTCTTTGACAGAATTTAGACAGTATCCTCGTGATTTGCAGTTCCGCTAAAATGATTTCAATGTATGTGATTCTTAAATCACGCTATGGAGTATGAACGCACGAGGATTCTGGTACAGACGTCGAGATACTGGGACAGCGTTGTTAGAGAGGCCACTGAAATTCGCACCAATGACGACCTCATAAACCGTGACTGTGGCTATAATCTTAGCAAGGCTGGGGAATCAGCGATTGGGTTAATCAAGAGTAAATCGAGCAAACGCATAGTTGTGACGACCACGGCGGACAGAGCCATCACACCGACGTCATCTCAGATGCCGTCGCAATCTGTTCCCCCGCGTGACCGCGGCGCGGGGCGCGGACGGCGGAGGGGGTGCGCCGCGGGCGGAGGGTATTTAAATCGGCCGCCGCCGCGAGCGAAGCCTGTTCCCCCTGAGCAGTCATAGCGTACGGATCTCCGTACCGGCACGTGCACAGGAGCTCAGTCCGTCAGTTCACCTGATGATGGCGACATGTATGATCACCGAAATATTGTGCCCGTTGGACACTGTAGACCGGTAGTACACCCGTGGATATTTTGATTTCAGTGTAGTTTGGGGTGATCCGGATGAGAATAATAAACTAATATCGTCACAAGTTGCGTTGTAGAGACCGTATCCTGCGCTTTTTGGATCCGTGTGAAGGCGCTTCCTTCTTGCCGGTAGGAAGCTGATCAGCAATCCAGGCCTTCACAGCCGAATACGCAGGAGAAACCGGCCAGCATCTGTGAGCGTTCACAGACGTAGGAAGCCAAAGCACGGCGCGCCGTGTAAGATAACTGTGTGCTTGGGAGGCCTGTCCACACACCTGCTGGCCAACTCCGGTGATGCACGAATAGACACTGAAGCTTGCTGTAATTGGCGTGTAACAACGCCCGCTCCCTCCACCCCTCCTCCCAACGCCCGTAGTCTGTGTTACTTTTGTCATTGCAAAAACAGTCTTTGAAGATTAGAAGTGCGCTATTAGGTACAAAATAATAATATTTCATCAAGATAGTCGCCGCCTGGTTAGTGCATAGCGTATACGTCTTTACATATATGACGAAGTCTTTTGTTCGAGTCGTAAATAGCGACCCTTTTTTAACTATTAATTAAAATTGTATATTTATTATAGAAATTGAAATACTAACAAATATTGAAGCATAATTCGATATATATTATAAATGCGGAAGTTTGTGTATATGTTTGTTACTGCATCACGCTAAAACGGCTGGACGGATTTGGATGAAATTTGACATAGATATAGCTTATACCCTGGATTAACACATAGGCTACTTTTAAAACTGTGTACTACATGATATTTATCTATTTGAAGGATATAACGTGAAATAACAATATTTAGTTCTAGAGAAAGTTATTTACTCTTTGACTTTTGAAATATATTGTACACACACCAAAAAAGTTTTGCATCACCCCGGTTTCCTGAACTCCTGAAGATAGACCTTGACTGTGGTTATGGTGTCATAGACACAGTCCCTTTGACTGTTCAGAGATGTCACTAAACCCACCCAACGATCTAAACAACCATGCATGAGCAGCGCCTATTAGACGGAGGGGGTCCGACAGCCGATCAGTTCCAGTCATTCCACCAGGAAGGAGTTACACGGCTCGTGTTATCTGTAGTTCAACCATGCTTAAACAGTCAATACCGCAGTTCGATTGCGTCTGCATTGTTACTTTGTGCTAGGAAGGGCATGTCGATGATATGCCACGCTCAGGCCGCCCAAGGGCTACTACTGCAGTAGATGACCGCTACCTACGGATTATGGCTCGGAGGAATCCTGACAGCAACGCCACCATGTAGAATAATGTTTTTCGTGCAGCCGCAGGACGTCGTGTTACGACGCAAACTGTGAGCAATAGGCTGCATGATGCGCAACTTCACTCCCGACGCCCATGGCGAGGTCCATCTTTGCAACTACGACACCATGCAGCGCGGTACAGATGCGCCCAGCAACATGCCGAATGGACCGTTCAGGATTATCATCAGGCCGCGCGGGATTAGCCGAGCGGTCTGGGGCGCTGCAATCATGGACTGCGCGGCTGATCCCGGCGGAGGTTCGAGTCCTCCCTCGGGCATGGGTGTGTGTGTTTGTCCTTAGGATAATTTCGGTTAAATAGTGTGTAAGCTTAGGAACTGATGACCGTAGCAGTTACGTCCCATAAGATTTCACACACATTTGAACATTTTTGATTATCATCATGTTCTCTTCACCGATGTGTGTCGCATCCGCCTGCAACCAGACAACAGTCGGAAACGTGTTTAGAGGCAACCCGGTCAGAGTCCTATTACTTTAGGAAATGGCTTTCGAAGCACTCACCTTCAGATCAAACATAAACGAAATGGAAGAGGAGCATTCGGTAAGAAAGCCTTGTACTGAAGGTACCTGTTATTTGTAAACTGAATCCTTCGTTTTTCATCAGCCAAGTGCTGTCAAGAAGAACAGTTGAAGAGATTAAACTTTTTTCGTGTCATTTTGTTTCTTCTTTACATGTCTCCAGAAACTTTCTCCTGTGTATTTACTCCAACTATGAACCCTATCGGTTTTTCTTAAATTCAATAAGGAGGAAAAATGCCCCCTTTTTTGCTCGTTATTTCATTTTCAACCAGAGACATTACGGCTGTAGTAATAACGATTCTATATCTAATTCTTTGCCACGCGGATGGAATAAAGAAAAGTGAAAAATCCTTACGGCGAATGTCGGCAATTGGTAACTGTTTATAGAATGCTCGTCTGCTGATAATTCTTCAGTTTTGTCGATAACAGATGTGACTGCACTTTAGCAATAACGAATTCAGCTTCCAGGTAAATCACCCGACTACATATAAACAATAGTGCAGTTACAGAAACTTTATTTTCTCATTTCTTGATGACTCTCGTTTCAGATGTAATAAACGTAAATGAACTGGAATAAGGTTGCGTTTAGCATTAGCAATTGGTAATGGTAATGGCTCTGAGCACTACGGGACTCAACTGCTGTGGTCATCAGTCCCCTAGAACTTAGAACTACGTAAACCTAACTAACCTAAGGACATCACACACATCCATGCCCGAGGCAGGATTCGAACCTGCGACCGTAGCAGTCCCGCGGTTCCGGACTGCGCGCCTAGAACCGCGAGACCACCGCGGCCGGCCATTAGCAATTAACAGAGCACAAGAACAATAAACGAAAACAAGATTCACGGTACAACAATAGCATAGTTAGACCGATTGTTACTAGACTGGCAATGCCGTATACAGCATCGTTGGTGTCAATAAAGTCAGTTCCATAGAATCGTAGTATGGCGGCGAGTGCAAAGGACATATAAACAGGCGTTTGTTTACTAATAACATAGTCGTAAGAAATGGGAATAAACAGATGTAGTTACATTACCTGTAGACTTTCGACATAATGATAAATACATATTTCGTGTTTACTGCAATTTTTCGTGCAGCAGACGGAAGACACAAGGAAAGGAACATGTCTCAATGCGAGCATCTCGAGAAACATCTTACGTACTATTGCTTTTGTGCTATATGCAAGCTTAAATACTTACATTACATTTCCTCTTATCTGAAAAACCGACAGTGTTTAAATAGTTCACAAATATTTTAAGGGGTTGAATCAAAGGAGTATTAACAGACGTGGCCCAGTGATGTGCTTTTAATCAATTTTGATCAATTTCGGCATTTCTTCAAATAGTATAGTCGTTATGAAAGTACTCGTATAAGTAGAACGTGCTATTTGTGATTGATAAGTGTTCTTAACTCGTTTGAATGTTATTACTAAAACTACAGTCTGCTTTAAACGTGTGTAAATGTAACCTGATGTTCGTCACATAACACGATTCTGCAATGTATGTGTTAAACTTAACTAGTACACAAATATTCGCTCAGCTGCAGAACTTGTTTAGACCACCTGGTAAAGTTTCCAACGTCATTTTGTGTCAGAAAATCGTAGTAGTATTTTTCATGAACTTTCTGACGCCGCCATCTTACTTCACCAAACGACAGGCTTCGGTAAAAGCTACGTCTTTGCCAGTCTAGTAAGGTATGTCTGTGGGTTAATAGTACGTAAATAAATACCACCTTACAAAGAGTGAACAGTTAATATTTGCAGCAGAGAGATCTGGTTTGAATCAAGTTACTAAAATGTATGTAACATTCCCGTAATTGTTGTTCCTCTCCTATTAATTTGAAAATGAAGAAAAATGGCCGTAAAATACGCTGAAGAACATGACCCAACACCTCAAGGTGGTTAGTCTTCGTGGGTTTCAAACTTTCCCGTCGCTTGTCTGATCTATTAAAATGCCTCAACATTTAATTATCGAGTTCTGGTGTCGTAATTGTTTTTTTTACTCTTCTCTACAGATTTGCGTTGTCCTTGTTATGCAGCCACCAAGGGGGATCCAAACACAAATAGGTCTTGCGATCTCAGCAGAGTAGCGTGGGGACGGTTCCATCTGCTGACAAAGTGCGTAACCTTTGTTGAAAATTATACCGTCTCGCACGTTTTACGACACTAGAGTAGTAGCGATAAGACTGTCTATAGAATAGACACATGCTGGGAAGGCTACAAGGTCAGATTTTCTGAATGAATTGTTACCGTAAAATACGTCGTATTAATCAGAAAAATGGTCAAATGCGCATAGGATCCGCTCTGAGGGATCCCTGTAAATTTAATTTATATAATAATAATAATAATAACGTGTGCGTCAATGGCCTGGTGCAAGTCTTCCTATAGGACGCCACTTCGCCAAATTGCGTGGCCCTAACCTGTCCCAGTTATCCAGCCAGGAAAGGAAACGTACAGATCAACGTGGAATCGTGTTTTTTTGTGGCGACTTTCCACATCGTTGAGATTCGAATGTTAGGTTAAAACGAACACCGAGATGTTTTCCCGCGACGTCTCGGTTTCCAGGCATGCGCTTCACCGTGAAACCACCAGACCTGATATGTATGTAGACACAGGATTTGATGGGTCAGTAGTGAGTATTAAGATATGTGACGTATATGGCCGTCTGTTTTGAACGCGTTGACTTTAAAACTTAAATTATTCGCATCGCCAAGGGACCATAGACTTTAGTACTTGACATAAATTTCATTTTGATACCTCTACCTGTCCCTGAGAAAAGAGAACTTTATAGACGGCCGTATATTTTGATTGCGACTTAGAAGCTTAAATTTTTTACACCGCCAAGGTACCGAAGAATTTTATACAAATTTCAGCTTCATACCTCCATCCGTTCCAGGGAAAAAGTGTCGTATCAGACGGGTAGTCAGAAAGACGGACAACAAATGGCAAAACCAGTGACATCATGGCAAATGAACAATTTTTGTGTTTTTTCCCTTTACTTTTGCTATGAAGCCATACTTCTTGCCAAGCGTTATGATCCTATGTCAGTCGGAAGTACCCTGTAGATTATGATGAGTGAGTTTTCGACTGTCGAGAAAGGACACATAAATGGCCTATTTTTGATTGCATTGGCTTAGGCTGAAGAGGCAGGTAACATAAAAAAGAACGCCCACACTAGCCTCACGTGTGCTAGTCCAGTGTCTCAATTACTGAGCTATCATTCCGCCAGAAAAAAAAAGAACGATGGTGGCTAGACATTCAATAGAAGAAAAGGAAAAGATTGTTTTGTGTGCAAAATAAAGCGGCACTATTGATGTGGTACTATATCTTGTACCATGCAAATGTTTTCATCATGCGAGTTCAGTTTGCTATTGAAGGTCACGTGCAACTAATGCACTATGTTTCACGAAACAGGCATTAGAACCGACTGAGAAGCGGAACGTTCAAGAGAACTGGAGGAGGAATGTTCGTGTAGTCCCGCCTCCGACCTACAAGTAGAGTTAAGTAGATTAGGTACGCCAGTGCTCATCCTGCAGGTGCCGGCGGCCTGCAGTAAAGGAGAGAACCGTGTCGCCGTCCTGGAATGCTCTTCACTATGTCAGTGCTACTAACTCACACAGTTTTACGACAGGAGCGTCCTCGCTAAGAAAGAAAGAACTTTTTAGCCTTTTGGTTGCCTCAGAGTCAAGTAGGGCACGTGACAAGTTTCACATGTGCAAGGTCGGGTTCTGAGACAGACCGCAGTAAAATGGCTGCACCGAATATACGAGGGTCGCCATGAAACTCTGGAAGTTTACAGGCCCACTGCTCACTTGCTTCATTTCCAGGAAAGGCAGTCGGTGGCGGCATACGTCGTTAATAAGTAGCGCAGTTATCAACTTGCTCGGCCAAGGCTGTACCACTAGTTTCTTCTTTACCCTACACGCGTCACTTTGATTGGTGCCGAAATGGGAGTATTTATACGTAACGTTGTTTTTAAACGGTTTTAAAGTAGTACAATGAAACTCTGTGTTTGGAACGCGTGCAGCCAGTTTCTGGCGACACTTAGCCTTCCGGAGCAACAATTTGTCACTAATCTAATGAGTTCAGACGCGAGAGAAACACTTTAAAACTAAGAGCCGGTCATGCGTTAGAATCGTTTGAAAAGAGATCTACCCAGTAAAAGCGATAAATGACGCAAAATCTTTGCGGCAAGTGGTCACAGCGCTACTTTTGTTCTGAATGAAGACAAGACAGAAACTTCGCATTTGTATTACGCAATTTGACTGCCAGGCTCTTCGTATGCGTCGATGGACAACCTCGAACATCAGGTCTGCATGATAAGGAATTTTACACTTTAGCAGGCGTGTAAAGGGATTTTCTGGGTCATTGCATAACTGAAATTATCGAAGACTTTTGGTACCACATCACTTGATGTGTGGTATGTTAAATATGCAATAAGTATGACAACTATACAATCGGTCACCCGGCACTAGATAGTGCTAGTCCTCGGGGATTTAAGGAACATGCTGCATGTATTTTTTATCGTTATTTTTCTACACTGAGAGAACCGTATATGTTGCATCTTGTTTAATTCACCAACTGTAACCTTTAGCCCGCTGAAGTCATTGGCATTTGGCAAGCCAGTAACGCAGTAACACATGAACGGAAGTGAAAACAAAGCTCGTCAGTTGTGAAGGCAGCCAAGAGAAAACACTCAACAGGGAAAGTACCCATTCATACGTGAGGCACAAGAGAAACAAGTAACAGTCCAGTCCAGCACTACCGATCTTTTTTCTCCATTTTAGTAAAGATTCTCCGCAAGGATGCAGTTACAAGTCCACAACATTAGTGTAGTTGAAATCTTGGTGTTACTGGGCACGTGACTAACTACTTCTACAAATATATGCTCCTCACCGTTTGTTCTCAATTACATATTCTCTGCCAAGGTCTCTTATTGGGTTTTGCAAGTTTCAGGTTTAGGTGCAATCGCTGAAAGCGTTCTTCCTATTGTTCACACATTCTATTGTAGATTTCAGAGTGAATTTCAAGAAAGATGCCTGACTCAGAGTAGTTTCTTCACCGTTATTTCTTAAGAGCCTCTCCTCAGCAATTATTTTTGTTGTATGTCTGCAGAGGTGTTCTTGAGAACTAGACAAAAGCTTGAGAAAAGGTAAGTTTAGATTAAGTCGATAGAGTTGGGGAAAATTTGACTTGTCGTCGATTGACAGACAGAAAATGCTGGACGTCGACCAATAACCGAATACCCTGCAGCACTGCATTTGGGATTGTCAGCACTTTCAGGCGTATAAAGGGTGTTTCATCTTTGAAACTTCTCGAGATATACATAATTACCTAATTAATTATAGTGCGAAAGGAGAACTAGATGTGCATCTCTAAATGTTGCTGCCTTGAGACGTACGCTTAGTTTGATCGTGGGCTCCACTTTTCTGTGGCAGAGGAAAAAGTGGAGTCATGAACTTGCAATTCCTTTGAATTATGCAATGCTCAACAAATTATGTAAGCACTTTTTGCCTGCAGCGTAATACATCAACGTCCATATAAATCGATACTGTATAGTTGCCGTAAAACCATAATGTAACAAGAAATAAATTTGCAAACAAGCAGTATTTGAATTTGGAGACAAGTGACATAAACATCACATAGATTTCTCTGATATACGACATCCATACGTAACTAAATGAACAGTGAACAAAGTAACATATGAAGAAACTGAAATCGGAGTATATTTTTGAATAAACTATTTCACGTGTGCTTGGTTTAAATGTCGCCGAGGAATACAATCAACATTTGATGTAGTGGCAGTCGGCTAAATAACAGTAACGATATGATGAGGGGCTAACCGTTGACAACTACTATCCTGTTCTTAATCTTTTTGTATCTGTTTAGAATCTCGATTTAAAGCATTAAGCTCCCACGATACACGGTAATTATGCTCTCATGTAACCCACTAAGAATATAAGCATCGTAAAACAGGAAGGTTACGACGGCTAACTGCTCTATAATTTACACACGCAATATGCAATAATCTTGTACAATCTGTCAATTTGCAGTACACAACCATTTACAGTAGCACGGTTTTAAGCATCACATATTAGAAATATAGAACAACAGATTCCTTTTTTAAGAATTACGTAGCAGAAAGACAAGAAGGGAAATGCTCAGGTTAAAAAAAAAATGGCTCTGAGCACAATGGGAGGTCATCAGTCCCCTAGAACTCAGATCTACTTAAACCTAACTAACCTAAGGACATCACGCACATCCATGCCGGAGGCACGATTCGAACCTGCGACCGTTTCGGTTGAGTGGTTCTAGGCTGTAGCGCCTAGAACCACTCGGCCACTCCGGCCGGCTGCTCAGGTTAGAAAGGGTGTAAGACTGGGAGGTAGTAAGAAGCCTTGACATTAATAAAATAAATTCTACGAGTGATGGGATTAAAGTTTAGGGTGGAAGGATATCAGCGATAAGATTCGCCGAGGACACTCCTATCGTCAGTGAAAGTGAGGAAGAACTGCAGGTCGTGTTGAAGGGATTGAACAGTCTAATGACCACACACTATTGGCTGAGAGTAAGCCGAAGAAAGAGGAAACCAATAAGGAGCTACAGACAGGAGATAAACTTAAAACCGAAATTGGTGAGCACAGAGTAGAGGAAGTAAAGGAATTCTGTTGCCTTCGAAGCAAACTAACGCATTAGGGATGAAAGAAAGACATAAAAAACAGACTAGGACATGCAAAGAGGGGAATCCTGCCCAAAAGAAGTAATTTAGTATAAAATATCGGCCTTAATTTGAGGAAGAAATTTCTGAGAGCAGAATTGTATGGAAGTGAAGCATGGACTGTGAGAAAACTGAAAGAAAGAGAATCGTGGGGCCGTAGAAGGCTGTTGAAAATTAGGCAGACTCCTAACATAAGAGATGAGGAGATTCTCTGCATAATAGGTGAGGAGAGGAACATGCTGAAAACACTGACAAGAAGAAGGGACAGGATGATAAGACATGTGCTAAGATGTCAAGGAATAACTTTCATGGTGCTAGATGAAGCTGTACAAGGACGAAGATCGGAATGAATTCAACAAATACACTGATCAGAATTATCCGGACACTGCCGTGTACTGTGGAATTGACCACTAGATGTCACAAGAGGTTTAGCCGCCAGCATAGAAGAACAGTAAAATGGCCTGGACAGGGGAGCACAGCGACTGAGCACGTCGACTTGTCATTGGATGCCACCAGAGTAACAAATCCATCGGGGACATCTCAGTCCTCTTAATGCAGCCCATGTCCACTGTTAATGATGTATAAGTAATTGTGAAGGAGAAACGTGAAGAAACAACCTCAGCTAAATCAAGCCCAGGGAGACCTCATCCACTGACGAACAGTGTCTTTGGAGCATTGTGGAGGGTGGTTTTAAAAAATCGCATGAAATCAACGGAAGGAATCTCTTGTTAAAAAAGGGCTACCAGCAGTTCAGCTGGGACAATGACGGCGCTTATGAAGTTAAAAAGAACGGGGTGCAGTGGACGAACAGCTTCTCGTAAACCACAGGTTTCTGAACCAAGTGTTGAGGGACGCTTGAGGTGGTGTAAAGAGCGATGCCAGTGGACAGTGTATAACTGGAAACCGGTGGTTTCGAGTCATGAATTGCGCTGCATCCTGTGGCAACCCGACGATGAGGTTTCGGTTTGGGTTTGGCGAAAGCCTGGAGAACGTTACGCGCCATCACGTTTTGTGCCAACAGCGAAGTTTGATGAAGTTTGTGCTGCGCTATGCGGGTCTTTAATGGTTTTGATTTGGTCCCCTTATTGAATTTCAGAAAACGCTGCATGCTGAAGGATTCGACGTTTTACAGCATTGCGTACTACGTACATCAGAGGAACAATTCGGAGATAATGAGTGTGTTAGCATGAAAATGCAAGCAGTCGTAAACCAGCATCTGTGAGGCAATGGTTTGTGGGTGGTAACATCTTTGAACAGGACTGGCCAGCCACGATGAGTGGCCGCGCGGTTCGAGGCGCCATGTCACGGATTGCGCGGCCTCTCCCGCCGGAGGTTCGAGTCCTCCCTCGCGCATGTGTGTGTGTGTGTTTGTGTGTGTGTGTGTGTGTGTGTATGTTATTCTTAGCGTAAGTTGGTATAAGTAGTGTGTAAGTCTAGGGACCGATGACTTCAGCAGTTTGGTACCTTAGGAATTCACACACATTTGAACATTTTGATTGTCCTAAACCCAATGGAATATATCTGGGTTGAATTAGAACTTCGACTTTTGTCCAGACTCCAGCGACCACTCGAGGAGACCTGCCCCAATATAATCCTCGTACCATTCAAAAAGATGAATGAAAGAAGTATTACTGTCAGTGGTGTCGATAAACAGCTGAATTCGTTAAAATTGGACAAAACGTCAGGGCCCGATGGAATCCTTGTAAGATTCCATACTGAATTTAGAGCTGAGTTAGCCCCTCTTCTAACTATGATCTGGTGTAGATCCCTCGAACAAAGAAACGTGTCCAGTTCTTGGAGAAAAGCACAGGCCACATCCATCTACAGAATATATCCTCAACACTAGCGTCCAATATCCTTCTATTTGTTAGTCTCTTAGAAAATATTCTGAGCCCAGACATAAAGTGGTATGTCGAAGAGAATGACCTCCTCCAAGCCAACCAGCATGGATTTCGAAAACATCGACTATGTGAACTCGCGCCTTCCTCGCACGACATACCGAAAGCTTTGGATCAAAGCAGGCAGATAGCTGCAGTGTTTCTTGATTTCCAAAAAGAATTTGGCTCAGTACCACACCTACGCTTATTGCCAAACGTACGATCATATGAGATATCAAGTGAAATTTGTGACCGGATTGAGGACTTCTGGTTACGGAGGACACAGCATGCTCTCTTGCGTAGAGACTCGTCGTCAGATGTAGAAGTAACTTCGGGTGTGCCCCGGGGAACTGTGTTGGGACTCTTGCTGTTCACGTTGTGTGTTGATGACCTTGCAGACAATGTCAATGGTAACCTCAGACCTTTTGCGGATTATGCAGTTACGTATAATGAAGTGCTGCCTGCAACAAGCTGCATAAATGTTCAGTCAGATCTTGATAAGATTTCAAAGTGGTGCAAAAGTTGCCAACTTGCTTTAAATGTTCAAAAATGTAAAATTGTGCACTTCACAAAACGGAAAAACCGTAGTATCCTGTGACTATAATATCAATGAGTCACTGTTGAAATCGGCCACACATACAAATACCGTGATGTGGCTCTTCGTATCGATATGAAATGGAATGCTCACATAGGCTCAGTTGTGGGTGAAGCAGATGGTAGACTTAAGTTTATTTGTAGAACACTGAGTAAGTGCAGTCATTCTACGAAAGAAATTGCTTACAAATCACTCGTGCGACCGGTCCTAGAATATTGCTCAAGTGTGAGGGACCCATACCAGATAGGACTAACAGCGGATATTGAACGCACACAGAAAAGAGCAGTACGAATGGTTATAGGTTTGTTTGATCTGTGGGACAGTGTCACAGAGATAATGAATAAACTGAACTGGCAGAGTCTTGGAGATAGACTTAAATTATCCCCAGAAAGCCTACTAACAAAATTTCAAGAATCGGCTTTAAATAATTACTCTTGGAGTATACTACAACTACCTACGTATCGCTCACATAGGTATCGTGAGGATAAGATTAGAATAATTACTGCAAGCACAGTGGAATTCAAACAATCATTCTTCCCCTGCTCTATACTTGAATCGAACGGGAAGAAATCTTAATAACTGGTACAGTGGGACGTACACTCTATCGTTCCCTTCACGGCTGTTTGCAGTGTATAGAGAGTATACGAGTAGATGCACATGTAGATATAAATGAAGGCTACTTTCTCTGGTTTCGACTACTGAGGGAGAAGGGACTGCCATTTTTCTACATACATTCGGCCACATCATTAAAAACGTCCCCAGCAGAGTTGAAGCTGTTATAAAACCGAAGGGCGGACGCGCCCCATTTCAATGTCCATTATAAGTATGCGGATAGTTTTGCTCAGACAGTGTAACCGAGGAGGGTGATGATATTTGGTTTGTGGGGCGCTCAACTGCGCTGCCATCAGCGCCCGTACGAAGGTCCAATTTTTTACACAGTCTAACTTCTTTACACAATCTAATCTAGCCACTGTCACGAATGTAAATGATGATGATGATGAAATAATGAGGACAACACAAACACCCAGTCCCCAGGCAGAGAAATTCCCCATCCCGGCGAGAAATCGAACCTGGGACCCCGTGATCCAGAGGCAGCAACGCTGGCCACTAGACCACGAGCTGCGGACGTAACTGAGGAGGGTAGGTGCAAGTTCTGCTCAGAGGGGAAGAGGTTGGCACAGGCGGGCCGCATCATACCTGTCCGAAGGCTGATGAGCCAAAAATAAATAAAAAAGTAGAAAGGCTTTTCATAAAATTTGCGTGTTACCTACACGTGGCGTAGGAACAAACTCGGCATTGATCTGGACAACGTAATGCCTTCGGTGTGACGTCAGTAGGACAGGCTGCGCAGGACGAGTGGGTGCTCGTGTGCTGGCTGTGGCCAGCAGCCGGTGTTAATTGACAGGAAGCGTTGGGCAGGCGCGCGGGATGCTGCGAGATGATACGTTCCGCGTGCAGCCGCGGGTGACGTCAGCGCGCCGTGGCTGCGCCCGCTGCATTGATCGCTGGCAGACCGGCAATTGGCTGCGTGCCCTGTGCCCCTCACAGCTTCCCCTCCGCCCACGCCGGAAGGCCCGCTCTCTGGCTCTCTGCGAGCGGAAACACGAAACTCACTAAAAACTACGCTGGTTTTGAGCTCATTATTCGATCAGTCTAGCGGTCTGGTTAATTTTTCTGTACATGACGCGTCATAATAGTAGCGGAAACTGAGAAGGGTGTGAGTATACGACAACGGAAGCAAAATCGCTCCAGAAAACATGCGTCCGTGAGAGAGCCTGTTGCGAGATATTTTTCGAATGTTTAATTACGAGTCACCACTGATTTCAGAATCAAATGTCGTTCTAAGCAGACAGGTGTATTTGAAATGTATGTCCCGACCGCATTAAGCTCAAATTTCACCCATCACCGATATTAACGAGAAATTCGATAGTACTTCGGCACGTTACATATTAAAAGTGATGTTCCACGCGTCGTCCTCGCGTTTGGGTCCGATACTACACTTTACAGTGAGATACGAATTCATTCAAGCACCTCCGATTCATTTCATGGAACTTGACAAGAACTTACCATTCGCTGCTCCGGATAGTCAACCTATCACGGGAAGTGCTGAGCTTTTCACTTTTGAGATGTCCCACAGACAGAAAAATCGAGAAGACTGATCCCGGCTGAGGTAGAGGCCCTGATCGACTTATCCGCCTTGAGCTGTAATAGCGCGTTAGATGTTATTGTACATTAGCATCAAAATCTGCCAGCGCCCCATCATGGCTGCACCACATTCCCCACTGCTGCACAAGGGCTGCGGTGAAATTTGAAACTAGTTACTGAGGTTGGACCAAAAGTAGTGGCAACACTGCCGTAACATGAAGGGTCTGCATCCAATGGTATGTAGCTGATAGCAGAAGGTCAGTGAAGTAGTGCAGTCAGAGGCAACGACTGCGTTTGAGTCAGCTGCTGTGTGTACTATTTGAAAGTGCAGGAGGTCAGTTCAAGCGCCCTAAAATTATGTTTGGAAACATGAACAACGTGTGTGGGTCAAGATTGAAGTGGGATTTGGCCAGAGCGCACTATGTTTTCAGGGAGTGAGTGAGGAGTATAGTGATATGGATTGCTGCATCGTACGATGGCTGTACAGGTGAAAATGTTTCAGGGTGGTAGAGACGTAATTAAAGATCGGTCCCGTTGGGGACGATCCCTTATGGACAGGTGGACAACTGAGCTCCTTGCCTCCTTGCTGTATTTGGATTACCCTTGAACTGCATCCCATCATCCTTCATGACAATGCACGATGCCACACGGCGAACCCAGTGCAGGGCCTCCTGTGTACACAGGCGTAGGAGATACTGGAACATCCATCGTATTCACCCGATATGTTTCCGTGAGGTTACGACCTATTCGGCAAAATGAAGGAAAAACATCGAGGCGTGCGCTACAAAACAACAGACGATTTTATCCGTACCATAGGGCACTTACTGCGAGACGTCGACATAGATGGACGCGTTGACGGTGTACGACGCCTTGCATCTTTGTGAAGGTGATCGAAATTGAGGACGATTATGTTGAGGGCATGTAATACGGTGAACGTCTGTCAATAAAGTCTGGTATGAACAATAGCAGTAGTACCACTACTTTTTACTCGACCCATGTAGAAGCGAATTTAACAGAAAAATTCAAATTTCAAATATATTTGTACTAACCAGAACAGTATTTCATTCGGAAGTAAATGCTGCTCGTAACCACACAAACGACTCGTTTTCTGGATCGTTTTTGCTTCTGTTGTCCTATAATTTCACTATTAATAATGATACATCCTGTATGATGGTATCATGTACTCGTAAATTAAACACTACGACCCCCTTTCCACCTGAAGTTATTTATTTGATTTATACGTATTACCCAGTATTCTTGAGATTCTGTAGCATTCTGTTCCTCTTCTTCTGGATATCGTACTCAGATACACCATTATGTTTGTGACTTTCAGAGTACACCACTAGTTATGGTGCACTCTAACATCTAAATTTATGGTTATCCTGGTTTCTCTAAATCATTTCAGATTAAAGCTGGGACGGTTCGTCTGAATAGTCCAATACGCGCTTGAGGAAGACTCCACAGCTGCCTGTGTTCGTGTGAAGGATTGTTACATATCACAAGCGCCCTATTTAAGCCACATGCGAAGCACCGCGCATAATCTGAATTGTTACGTAAATGTAAGGTGGAGGGGGGAAAAGGAAAGGAAAGGAAACGAACTGCTTATGTCAGCTGCATCGGGACTTTATGCGGAATCATCGGATCAAGGCGGTAATATGACATTCTTTTAAATGCCGACGTTACGACCGACTTTGCAGCCATTCTCTTCAAGGCATTTTAGTTGTTTTAGTGTTTCTTAATGACTCAATCTGCAACACAAAATAATTTTATTCAAATTTTTATTTCTTCTCCCTGAACTTTTATTCCCTTTCCAAATTGCCCCTTGTTTCCTTTACTGCTAGCACAATGTTCAGACTGAAAACATCATGGGATAGGTCACAACCCTCACTTCCTTCTCAACCACTGCTTCCATGTCTTTTGATTCTTATAAGAATAGTTTCGTTGCTGTACAAGCTGTAAATAGCCTTTTGGTTTCTGTATCTTATTGTCGATATCATCAGAAATTAAGAGTGTGTATTCCAGTCCACAACGTCAGAAGCCTTGTCTAAATCTATAAATGCTACAAACATCGATTTGCCTTTCTTTAATTTATTTTATACGATACGTTGTAGGGATAGTATTACCTTTGATGTTTCTACATTTCTTCGAAATCCAAGCTTATCTGTCCCGAGGTCGGCTTCTAGCAGCTCTTCCATTCTTCTGCAAGTGACTTATTAAACTAATACACTTCGGTAACATCCACATCTGTCTTCTTTAGATTTAGAATTACTGTTTTACATTGTGTAAGCTGTCCTTCCGTGTTATTTATTGATTTACTTTCGATTATTACTTGCTATAGTGTGGCTGGTTGGAGAAATAGGCATCGGACTTTCATAAGGAGTCAGTTTTGGAGTGCGAACTTACTCCAAAGGTACATGCCCCGAAAACGAAAGTTCTGACCGTGAGCCTACGATGCATGCGCTGTCTGTTCTCCCACACTGCTCTATAGCTCATTCCCTTTCAAAAATTCTAGTAATAATGAACAGGCTGCAGTATGTCAACGCTTTTGTAAGACACAATCAATGTATTTCACTTTAAATTCAAATACTGCCTTCCTGCTTCTCCTGATCGCATTCGCCCTGCAATTACAGTCACTAATCTATCACGAGCTTATATGAGTTTATTATCGCTGATTGCTTACCGTACGATCGTCTTTTTCCTTTTCATTATACGACAACCTCTCGATAAGGCGTCAACCTGTCGTTCTAGAGCTACGGGGCATCCCCATCATTGATGCCACAATACTGTAGCAAAGAAGCTTTAAGGGTAGATTCGATCTGTCAAGTACAGGATCGATATTTTACCCTTACAATTGTTCTTGAAATCTGAGACCATTTCGGCTGTCTCATGGGCCCGTATCTTGCACAGTAGGCGAAACAGTATTGTCGTGTCTGCTCTCCCAAGGATCTCAATAATTCTGAGGAAACTTCTGTTGCACTATGTAACAAATTTACAAAAGGACGATTCTGCCTTTTGAGGTCGTTCAACCAGGACATAAACACTCGTGCAAGTCTATAAAACGTGAAAAGCACAATTTCAAAACTGCTGCAGTGAAATATTTTTTTAAAATGTGTTCTGTATTCGCTGACTCGGGAAGAGTTCCAAGTGTTTCTATATCGGGTATTATACAGAAGGAGAGCACCGCTTTGATGAGAGACGGGACATGTCGCCCCCAGTCGCCAGCTGCCCCCGAGGCAGGCAGCCCCGAGGCTAATTACTGCGTGCCGGGTGGCGGCTTAAATACCTTTCCGTGAACTCGTCTGCGACACAGGCTCTTCCCGGAAAGCAGACAAACGCGCCGAGTGCATCTTCAGCGCAGCGTCAGCCGCTCTTCCAGTGGACTGCTGTCACAGGGAAACTCTTGGGCAGTGTTTGGACCATAGATCAACCTTTTCGACCATGTGCAGTGTCCGCTAAGCAAAATTGTGGAGACGTTAAGAAATCTAAATGAAATTTAAAAATCATCAGAAACGTTGGTCTTACTTAAAGCTTATAAGCTAATCGAAATGAGTCATTCAGTCACTCAGTGTTTACAATTTCATCGAAATGGTATGTGTCCGAGGTTAGGCCGAAATACTGAATCCAATCTTCTGAAGTTCTTTCTCCATGGCAGGCTATAACACGGTTTCTACTTTCAATCATTGCACGAACTGCGAAATAACAAATACTGAGGTACGTGAGCAGTTTTTGTTGATTTTCCTATACCGCGTTCAACTGTGGAAAGGCATCTGGACAGGATAAAATACCTGTGAGGTTCTGTAGAGTTTGTGCGAAATAAGGTGCTCCTCTTGTAGCAGTAGTTTATCGTAAGTCGTTGGAGTAACGAAGGGTAAATAACGATTGAATAAAAGCGCAAAGCATTCTCGTTTTTAAGATGGTTCACAGGAAAGAGACACACAAATATACTCCAATATTGCTAAGATCAGTCTGTTTGAGAATTATGAAATATGTATTATGCTCACGCATTATGGCGTTCTCGAAACACGAAAATCTCGTCTATAAAAATTTACATATATTCCACACAAAGCACATAGTAGTGATTGCAGTACTACACTATGGCAGCCAGTAAGAAATGTACAAGGCTTAGAACTTCAATGGTGACAACTAGTTACTTGCAACATACAAAACAGATGTGCATCTTTGAAGGTTTTACTGTCCTTCGAAGTAGTAACCAGCATTATGTATAACCAGTAGCCAGCGATGTTGAAATCACTTGTGCTGATAGTTCGAATGAAGCTGTCTCTTGCCCGACGAATCTTTATAACAGTTTTGAAGCGGATATCTTGAAGCGCTTCCTTCAATTTAAAAATAAATATGAGACACAGAGGCTTACGTCTGGGGAGCGTTGTGGATGGTACAGCACTTCCTATCCCGATAGATCTAGCATTCGTAAATCAGTCACAAGTTGCGCCATATGCGTTCGAGCATTGTCCCACGAAATAATAGGCGGGTCCTGCAAAAAGTGTCGGTGCTTCTTTCTCTAAGTTGTTTATTTTTGGAACAGGGCCTGCGACCAGCTTAGAAGCGGTGACACTTTCTGCAGGGGCCAGCCATCATTTTGCAGGACAATTCTCGGATGAATATGACGCAAGTCATGACCGATTTGTTCGGAAGGTGAGGCTTGGGAGTGCTGTACCACACACAACACTCCGCGGACGTAAGCCCTCGTGATTATATCTTGATTCCCGGCTGAAGGAAGCTTCAGAAGACATGTTAGAGATTCGTCATCCAATAGGCCGCTGCAATGGAACCATTAACACAGGTGGCGATGCTAATGGTGCTGCTAAGGGTACCCTACAACCTACACATCGCTGACAACGGACGACACACAATACTGATAACTACTTTGAAGGGCTTAAAACTTTGAAACATGTATCTATTTTGTGCACGTCGTAAATAAATAGTTGCAGTTATTGAAATTACAACCCTCCAATTATTTTTATTATTGAAGAAACAGAGGGTATATCAGAAGGTATAAATGCACTAATTTTTTCGCAGTCATAATGCAACATAGGAAAGCGTTTATGAAGACAAGAAATTTGTTAACATCGGGTATAGATTTAAGTGTCAAGATGTCGTTTCTGAAAGTATTTGTAAGGAGTGTAGCCATGTATGGAACTGAAACATGGATGATAAATAGTTTAGACAAGAACAAAATAGAAGCTTTCGAAATGTGGTGCTACAGAAGAATGCTGAAGATTAGATGGGCCGATCATGTAACTAATGAATTGGGGAGAAGAGAAATTTGTGGCCCAACTTCACTAGAAGAAGGGATCGGTTGGTAGGGCATTTTCTGAGGCATCAAGGAATCACCAGTTTAGTGTTGGAGGGCAGCGTGGAGGGTAAACATAGTAGAGGGAGACCAAGAGATGGATACACTAAGCAGATTCAGAAGAATGTAGGTTGCAGTAGTTTCTTGGGGATGAAGAAGCTTGCACGTGATAGAGTAGCATGGAGAGCTGCATCAAACCAGTCTCTGGACTGAAGATCACAACAACAATGCACCATACTTATGGTTATGCGATGATTTTCAGTTGGTAAAGAGTAAGCAAGACGCCGAGGAGGAGGAGGAGGAAGAGTTCAACGTCCCATCGACAACGAAGTCGGTACAGACGGAGCACAAGCTCGGATTAGGGAAGGGTAGGGAAGAAAATCGGCCATGCCTTCTTAAAGGAACCATCCTGGCATTTTCCTGAAGCAATTTAAGGAAATTACGGAAACCCTAAATGAGGACACCGGATTCGGGTTTGAATCGTCGTCATTCCGAACGTGAGTCAAGTGTCGTAACTACTGCGCCACCTCGGCTCGATCGCAATATGTCGATTTGCCACTATCGTCGGAGAAACTATTCATGGTGTGGAACAGAAGTTCTCGGTGGGAATACAGTGATACATGCGCCGTGCTCCAAGGAGAAGCAAAAACATATATGCAGTACAGCCTCATTTCCCCTGAAGAGCCAAAGAAATTGGTGCACCTAACATCGTGTAGGGCCCCCGCGAGCACACAGAAGTGCCGCAACACGACGTGGCATGGGCTGGACTAATGTCTGAAGTAGTGCTGGAGGGAACTGACGCCATGAAACCTGCAGTTCTGTCCATAAATATGTAAGAGTACGACGGGGTGGAGATCTCTTCTGAACTGCAAGTTGCAAGGCATCCCAGACTGGCTCAATAATGTTCATGTTTGGGGAGTTTAGTGGTCAGTGGAAGTGTTTAAACTCAGAACAGAGTTTCTGGAACCATTCTGTAACAATTTGGACGTGAGGTGTCGCATTGTCCTGCTGGAATTGCCTAAGTCAGTCGGAATGCACAATGGACATGGATGAATGCAGGTGATCAGACAGGATGCTTACGTACGTGTCTCCTGACAGAGTCGTATACAGACGTATCAGGGGTCCTATATCACTCCAACTGCACATGCCCCACACCATTTCTGAGCGTCTACCAGCTTGAACAGTCCCCTGCTGACATGCAGGGTCCATGGATTCATGAGGCTGTCTTCATACCCGTACACGTCCATTCGCTTGATACAATTTGACACGAGACTCATCCGACCAGGCAACATGTTTCCAGTTATCAACAGTCCAGTGTCGGTGTTGACGGGCCCAGGCGAGGCGCAAAGCTTTGTGTCGTGCAGTCATGAAGGGTACACGAGTGGGCGTTCGGCTCCGAAAGCTCATATCGATGATGTTTCGTTGAATGATTCGCTCGCTGACACTTGTAAATGGCCCAGAATTGAAATCTGCAGCAATTTGCGGAACGGTTGCCCTTCTGCCGCGTTCAACGATTCGTTAAGTCGTCGTTGGCCCCGTTCTTGCAGATTCTTTTTCTGGCTGCCGCAGTGTCGGAGATTTGATGTTTTACCGGATTCCTGATATTCACAGTATACTTGTGAAATGGTAGTAAGGGGAAATTCCCACTTAATCGTTACCTCGAAGATGCTTTGTCCTATCGCTCGTTCGCCGACTGTAACATCACGTTCAAACTCACTTCAATATTGATAGCCTGCCATTGTAACAGCAGTAACCGATCCAACAACAGCGCCACACGCGTGTTGTCTTATATAGGCGTTGCCGACCGCAGCGCCGTATTCTGTCTCTTTACATACCTCTGTATTTGAATACGCATGCATACACCAGTTTCTTACGGGCTGGGCGTGGCGGATCGTATGTGGGCTCCGGAATGGAGGGGCGACGTCGATCAGCTCTCGGCTACATTCCAGCCAATTGTTTGCTTGTTGCGAAACTTTGGCTTTGGTATGCGCCAGCCGATTAGATCACACCTTCCGAATGGTGTTGGGATTGGTGAATAGAGGGGAAGTATAGGTTAGTTTAGCCAGCCAGCCAATTCCCATATGCAGAGCCGTACTTCAGAAGCACTACTTAGAATATTTGCAACAGATTGGCTACGTCAGCAGAATAATATCAGCTTGCTTAATGTGCCTGGGGATGGAGCGGGATTGTGGGGAGGGAAATGAGGGCTAGCCTGGGGGACCACCTCCGGGTGCGGACACATTCAGCACACGACGGAGTGGCGCGTGTAGGGGAGGGTGAGCGACACTGCAGTAAGCACCAGACGAATACTTCCTGCCGTGCGCGTGAGAGTGCGGCGGCTGTAGCTACTGCGGTAACTGAATGTGGGGCACGGAGCAGCGGCAGGCACAGGCGGTAAATACTCCGTCACGCGAGCCGCACTTGGCGCCGATGTGACGCCGTCGCAACCATCAGCTGCTCTGAGCTGGCGACTATACACTTAAGCAGTTCCTACACTGTCAATAATACCGGGCATTAATATTGTTCAATACATTTACGGTTGGCTGCAGACAGCGAGGTGATATTGCGCTAATTCGTTTGCAATCCGCGAGGTGCAATAGTGGCGGATATGTACTGAAACGTCCCCTTAGAAAAATTATACGTGACTGTGCTTAAACGGAAACACAATATTTTTGGCGCAGCGCAATCTGACTTCCTAAAATCCCTACGAAAGAATGGCCCTGACTAACATTAACCTATACGTTTCACAAATCACTTACCTCACAAAAATCTTCGTTACTCAAGCTACTGCAATACAGCGAGCGCCACTACTGCCAGCTAAATAAAAGATTCAAACTACGGAAGGCACTAACTACTGATAGGTATAGTTAGCAAATGAAAGATTTTAATAGAGAACAAACAATGTATTTACCTTAGTAGTCATAATATATATATCACTTCATGACACCAATTCTTACAAATTTCAAAACTCCGCCATCTCTTACCCCACGTCCACCACTGCTGGCGGCTCACCTCCAACTGCACAACGCTACGCGCTGTTAGCATCCAGCTGCCGCTGCCCAACACTACAATGGCGAGTATTACAACAATGCCAACCAGCCACAGACTGCACACGGCACAGCCAGGGATTTTCACACAGAGCGCTACGTGGCGGCGGCGTTACCAATAAAAAAACTTAAACAGCCTACTTACAGTACGGCAGCTGTAATCCGACTCTATGGCTGACCTTGCGCTCGCAAGAAAAAGTAAAAGAGTAGACCGATAGAGGACAGTTATAGGAAGAGAGGAAGACAAACGTCTGAAAATTTACGAAGAGATCTGAGGGCAAGTGGAACAAGTGAATAACAGAAGTTTTCTGAGAATGGACGCTCGTTTATCCGATATATTCCGTATTCCGCCATACAGTGCACTGCATAGGATAACACTTACCAGGCGTAGCCACTCTCCGTTTTTGTTCCATTCATGCATGGAGCAAAGGAAAAGTGATTGTCTGAAAGGGTCCAGCCTCTCTGATCTTATTCTGATGGTCCTTCCATAAACGAGACGGAGGAACGAGATCTGTTGCTCAGTCTATCAGTAATAACGATTCCCTAAACTTCCTTGATTAATTTTTTAAAAATTCCTCTTGGCTGGGATTTACTGTCTGTCACATAACGACCAATGAAATGGAAACGAGTCACATGTAAAGAAGTAAGTGAACTGTTTACTATTTCAAAAATAGCATAACTGTTAACAGTGACAATCCGATGCAACGGTTTGTGTTTGGCGAATGCCTGGAGCCCGTTACCTGCCATCATGTGTTGTGCCAGCAGTGAAGTACGGAGGAGGTACTGTTACGGTATGGTGTTTTTGGTTGTTAGGTTGCGGTTCCTTTATTAAATGCGGAGAGGTATGAACACATTTTATGGCGTTGCGTACAGTAGAGGACCAGTTCAGAGTCGTATGACATAGAGCAGCATCTTTAAGACAATGCTTTCTGGGCAGTAAGATTCCTGAAACGGACAGGCCTGCCCAGTGTCACGACCTGAACTCAAAGGAACACCTTTGGAATGAGTTAGAACGTCGACTTTGCTCCTGACCCCAGCATCCGACATCATTACTGTCTCTGGTTTCGGTTCTTGAGGAAGACTGGGCTGCCATTCCTCTTCAGACATTCAGACATCTCATTGAAAATGTCTCCAGCGAAGTTCAAACCGTTATACAGATGAAGGGGAGAAACACCCTTTTTAATATCCAGAAATATGTGTCCGAAGACTTTCTATCAGATATAAACGATTATGTTGGAAATCTTGTTGGAGATCGACACCTCCGTGGCCTGTCTCCCCTCTCTGCCTCGTTGGATCTGCGCCTTGTCCAGTGTTACCGCTGCGCCACCTCAAGAGGTGTCATGCATGGGTTCCCGAAATGTCTCTGAATGAATCCGCGGCATGCGCAGCGCGTCGTGTTAGAAAAAAAGAAACACCAGAGCGGGCGGCAGCTTATCGCGCTTCCTGCTGTCGCGACGTCCGCCACGCCGTGGCGACAGCAGAGCACCGGCCGCCGTTGTGCGCGGAGGCGGCGCAGCATGGGCGACGGCTACCAGCTGCAGCTGTCCGGGCCGTTCTTCATAGTGGCGCCAGGGTCGCTTACGCTGCCGCGAGACTCCACGCGCCGTCGCAGCCAGCCGTGTCAGGCTCGGCAGGTTGGTCCTTCTTTGGCAGCGCGGTAAAGAGCGCCGTATTCGGTTGAGAAAAGGGATATTCTGTCAGCGGCAAATGTCGTGTGCGTCGTTGATTTAACACCGCCTATTTCTCGTGTATGTTTCCTTTGGAAAATTGTTTACCTATAGTTCATGTTTGGTGTGTCCATTCTGTCGACATTAGAAAATGTGTACGCTTTTGATGCTGTACCCTCAGCTGCTCCGTAACATATTTGGAAGAAATAGTGGTAGGGCGGAGGCTTTGGCAAATTCTCACAAAATCTCAATTTTTTTGGATAGGGGGAAGGGGACATATTGCACTTTACCAGTCCATCACTATAGCTTACACCTATGTTAAATATATATATAGGCTCAACCACTTGTTTATAATGTAAAACACTAAGATTGACGCGTTTCGGAAGTCAAGCTTCCATCATCAGAATAATAAAAAGTAAAAGAACCTGTTAAAACTCGCTAAAATGGAACATGCACCAGGCACAATAATTTTACTATCAATTTTATTGTGCCTGGTGCATGTTCCATTTTAGCGAGTTTTAACAGGTTCTTTTACTTTTTATTATCCTGATGATGGAAGCTTGACTTCCGAAACGCGCCCATCTTACTGTTTTACACTATAAACAAGTGGTTGAGCCGATATATTTTTTAACATTGACATTCACACCACGACCTCTGATCCAGTATGGATAAAATCAAAGCTTACACCTACTTTTTCTGAGAATTTCAAACATCTTGCACCATTTTACATTGTGGAATGCTGTTTCTACGTCGACGAACGCGGGAAACGTCTCTCGATATTTCTTAAATCAATCTGGCATTATCAAATGAAACATCAGAACTGACTCTCAGTTGCCTATAACTTCCCGAAAGCACGAAATAAAGCATAGATCCTTGGTTTAGGGGTAGCTTTTTTGATGATTAACTGGACTTCCTGAGTCTCGGGTTCGAACTCAGCCACTGTTTAAATTTTGAATAAAAATCATCACCCGTGGCGACCGAAGATTTCCCGGTACAAGGAGTGGTGACCTTTGTTCTGCCAACGGCCTTGACATAGAGGGCGGAGGTGCAGGGAAAGTTTAAGGATAACTTGTTGCTCATGACGTTGGGAAACTGTCCCTAAAAGGTGGAAAAAATACCGAAGGTAAGATCAACGGCAAGAGGAAACAGAAGGCAATAGAAATGACTGCATTTATGATACACAACGTTTATTCACAAGACATGTGCCGGCCGCTATGACCGAGCGGTTGTAGGTGCTTCAGTCCGGAACCGCGCTGCTGCTGCGGTCGCAGGTTCGATTCCTGCATCGGGCATGGATGTGTGTGATGTCCTTAGGTTAGTTAGGTTTAAGTAGTTCTAAGTCTAGGGGACTGATGACCTCAGATGTTGAGTCCCATAGTGCTTAGAGCCATTTGAACCATTTTTTACATAACTTCACGGTTCCATACAGTGGGCTTATTGCGTCGTTGCGCCTAGCACGATAGTCATAACATCGTATTTTTGATTACCACTTTCTTCACTTCGTGACGTGTTGGTGGGAGGCTTAATGCAGCAATTCGGCAGTGGGGCTTCTAGATTAAATTATTTGATTATATGCAGCAACCATCCACCTTTTATTTACTTGTATTTGTACCACTACACGTTTCAGACTTTCGCCCATCGTCAATTGGCGCAGAACCATATTCACCTCCTCAATTACCACATCGTTAGAAACATCCACTGCACATTGGATGCAACACCTGCCTGGTACAAAATAACAATTTTGTTTATGTACTGCACTTTGCTAGTTGTATATTGACAATGCATTAATCGTTAGATGCACTTACTTTCTATTTTGTTTGTTGTTGCAGCTATTTTCCGCATTTAAAAGTATGGAATAACACTCTATCTTTGTTAGAGTGTGCTATTCACCATGTTGCCGACTAACATACTTGTTTACATGATAAAATCATTTCTACAGACAAAGTTACCTTCTGCTTACAAGTTAAAATTTTAGTTTTTAATCATTCAAAAGCTTAAAACAAAATATTTAATGAATTTATCCAGCTGACTTCAACAGTACTTTCAGAACAACACGTCAGTCGGCGACATGATGAATGTGTGCCATTGTTATGCATCACACAAAGAAAAATTATTTATGCCAAACTTACAAATGCGGAAAATAGGAGGAACAACAAAGAAGATAGAAATTAAGTGCATCTAAAGAATAATTTATTGTAAGCTAGCGGAAAAACCCGGCGTTGCCCTGTTATTTATTTATACAGCTGTGCTTCAACGCCCGTACCAAGCAGCGTCTGGCCTTGTTCTTAATATTCATGACGCTATATCCCCTGAACAGTGTGTCGTGCAAAGATATAATATTGTATATACATCCGGTCTCTGAAGTGAGTGGCAAATACAGTTATCAGTAAAGAAGTGACACATTATAACGTCATGCCTAATGCGGGGCCTTTATTGCACGAACAGCGGAAAAGTAGTAAGCGATAAACATCTTTCCTTTCATCATTTTTATTGGTTGTCCGCAGAAAGAAATTTCTTATAGGTTTGAAATTATGTCGGAAGTTTGTTGCAAGTCTGTAAGTGCTCTCTTTCTCAAATACCGGATGAATAAAGACCGGCAGTTCACGCATCGCGGGCTACGCTTCTTTTTCATCTCCACCCCACCTCTTTGATAGGTAGGTGGTTCTGCCTGACACTAAGGTATATGCGCACCGAGTTTGGTTGAAATCGTTCCAGTGGTTAAGGAAACACACACACACACACACACACACACACACACACACACACACACACACACTCACACACAGATACTTACATCCATTTTTATAATATAATACTCGCAAAGCGTGATAGATGAACAAAACTGTTATTTTGTACAGGTCAGATGTAGCATCCAAAATGCCGTCGATATTTTTTTATTTTGTTTTACTCCAACTGAAGATGAGTGACAAAAATAAATAAAAAATACGTAATAAAGTGGCTGGTTGATGTATTTCTTAAAGTAATATGATCTGCAGCCACGGAGCCGACCGCGGTGGTCTAGCGGTTCTAGGCGCTCAATCCGGAACCGCGCGACTGCTACGGTCGCAGGTTCGATTCCTGCATCGGGCTTGGATGTGTGTGGTGTCCTTAGGTTAGTTAGGTTTAAGTAGCTCTAAGTTCTCGGGGACTGATGATGACCACAGATGTTAAGTCCCATAGTGCTCAGAGCCATTTGAACCATTTGCAGCCACGGGGCTTAACAACTAGTAAAATGGGCAAAGTGTTACTTGTAGATTACAGCGCAGTAGGAGAGCCCCTGCGGTCAGAGCAGAAGAGGACCGAGAAGAGGGCTGGTAAGGCACGGCAGTCGCGGGAGAAAGTGTGCTGTGCTCGGCTGTGTTGTGGCTTTCGCTGCGCCGCTAGGTGTGGGTGTGGCGCTGCTGTCGCGCCTCGGAGTCTCGCCTGGCCGCACTTCTCGCCCGCCGACCCACGAGCTCGTCCGCCGTGGCGAGACTTAAAACACCGCGCTGCGACGTGCACTGCAACAACACCTCAGCCTCTTGCATATCACACTGAAATTCACAATCTGACAATGGGGCGAACACCGTCCGTCCAAAGAGTTCCGAGAATGATTTATTCCTGACGCACAAGCGACATCAGCCAGCATTAGACCATTAACAACAGATGGGCATTTCACTAGTCGTCTGGGAACATGATGTAGTGTGTCAACGTTGTTGTGTGACGAACTACAATGAAGCAACACCTCTAAATCATGTGCGAAAGACATACTCCAAAATGTTTCGAAAAAGAGGAAAGTGCGTGCAAAGTTTGTCCCGCAAACTTTGACATCTGATTAAAAATAAATTCACGTGGGCACCTGCTGCGTCTTGATTGAAATTCCAAACCCGAGCAATTCTTTTATGGGAAATAAATCGTCACGGGTTATAAGACATGGTACTACCAATTCAAACCTATGACAAAGTACAGAAATTCGCATGAAAAGTCAACGCATTGACGACTTAATCGGCGTTCGATATAATGTGACGTGTGAGACGAACAACATCCCAAAAGAGGACAGTTACACATGATTATATGAACGTTCTGTGCGTTATACTCAAGTTGGGGAGACGACTCTTTTACTAATCAAGTCTCGAAACTTGATAGCTTGACGGGGTATCTCACTGAAACTACTCCCACGTTAATAAAAATACTTCGTGACTGAGACAAAAAAAAACTATGTCACTAATACTGCTACATCCCACTGATGTACCGCCATTCGGAAATAAAAACCACCACATTTATTTATTTACTGTCCTATCACTCACAGTAAGCAACGGCCATGCCGCAGTGAATACACCGGTTCCCGTCAGATCACCGAAGTTAAGCGCTGTCGGGCGTGGCCGGCACTTGGATGGGTGACCATCCGGGCCGCCATGCGCTGTTGCCATTTTTTGGGGTGAACTCTGCTTCGTGATGCCAATTGAGGAGCTACTCGACCGAATAGCAGCGGCTCCGGTCAAAGAAAACCATCATAACGACCGGGAGAGCGGTGTGCTGACCACACGCTCCTCCTATCCACATCCTCAACTGAGGATCACATGGCGGTCGGATGGTCCCGGTGGCCCACTTGTGGCCTGAAGACGGAGTGCTATGCTATTACTCATAGTGCACACGGCACATACACTACTCACATCTTCTCAACCCCTCTCTTTCTGTCCATCTTCACCTCTCTCTTTCACCCTCTCATCTTTCCATCTCCTTCTCCTCCCCATCTCTGTCCATGTCTTCCTCTCCCCCTCTCTGTGCCTGTCTCCCCTCTCCCTCCCATTCTCTGTCTCTCTCCTCCTCCTATTCTTTGTCCGTTTTCTCTCCTGCTCTCTCTGTCCGTACTCTCCTTCCCCTCTCTCTGTCCACCTCCTTCCCCACATTGGACTCGCCTTCGGGAGGGCGACGGTTCAATCCTGCGTCCGGCCATCCTGATTTAGATTTTCCATGATTTCCCTGAATCACTCTAGGCAAATGCCGGGATGGTTCCTTTGAAAGGGCTCGGCCGACTTCTTCCCTAACCCGATGAGACCGATGACCTCGCTGTTTGGTCTCGTCCCCCAAATCAACCCAACAAAACCCATCAAACCCTTCCCCCCCTCTATGCTCAGATGTGCCTCATCCCTATGTGGGCCAGGTGGTATGTACCACTACAATACTTGTTCTCAGACAATAAGCAGCATATGCACCAAGTTTGGTTCAAATCGATCAGTAGTTTTGGATGATATGTGGAAAACACACATGTGTATGTAATTTATTGTATGACAATGTGCTGTACTGAATGTTGTAGCTTCGATTAGAATATCCTATTATGTGACTTTCTCACTGCTACACAGTTAAGTTATGTACTCATTTTCAACGGCATGCAACAATCTCTCAAACAGACGTATCTGGGCTGCACTCAAAATGTACGTTGGTCATATATTGTTGAAATGCAGTTCGGTGGCCGGACGCATGTTCCCCTTTTAGCAGTAATTTACCGTGCAATACTGGAGCAATGAAGAGTAGCTTCCAATTATAAGAAAGCGCATGTCATTTTCGTTTTTAAGAAGTATGGCCTGACAGATACACATAATTATAGGCCTTTAACGTTGACGTCAGTCTTTTGTAAAGTTATGCTACGCTCTTTTATGCTGACGCGCTATGACTTTTTTGGGGAAAGAAAATCTACCCGCCCGCATCTCGTGGTCTCGCGGTCGCGTTCTCGCTTCCCGAGCACAGAGTCCTGGGTTCGATTCCCGGCGGGGTCAGTGAGTTTCACCTGCCTCGAGATGACTGGGTGTTTGTGTTTTCGTCATCATTTCATCATCATTCACGAAAGTGGCGAAATTGGGCTGAGAAAACGTTGGGAATTTGTACGGGCGCTGATAACCGCGCATTTGAGCGCCCCACAAACTGAAAAAAATCTACTCTATAAAAATCAGCATAGATTATAGAAATTTAGCACACTAGACTCGCATTCGTGTGGACGACGCTTCAAACCTGTCTCCGGCCATCCTGATTTAGGCTTTCCGTGATTTACCTAAATCTCTTTCAGGCAAATGCCGGGATAGTTCCTTTGAAAGGGCACTGTCGATTTCCTTCCCGCCGGCCGCTGCGGTCTCGCGGTTCTAGGCGCGCAGTCCGGAACCGTGCGACTGCTACGGTCGCAGGTTCGAATCCTGCCTCGGGCATGGATGTGTGTGATGTCCTTAGGTTAGTTAGGTTTAAGTAGTTCTAAGTTCTAGGGGACTAATGACCACAGCAGTTGAGTCCCATATTGCTCAGAGCCATTTGAACCATTTGATTTCCTTCCCCATCCTTCCCTGGTCCGAGCTTGTGCTCCGTCTCTAATGACCCCGTTGTTGTCGGCACGTTAAACACTAATCCCCTCCTCCGCTGCACAAACAGAAATTCGGCTCGCTCTGTTCTCGTGTGGGGTCCAGCACGCTGTTGACAAAGGCGCCCTCGTTGGTGCCGCGTCCCTTCAGTTCAGGAAGTCATTCCATACGGTTCCTCAGTCTCGTTTGCTGAACGAAATACGAGCCCACTGTGTATCTAACCAGATTTGTGAGTGGATCCAGGACTTCCTATCGGACAAAACTCAACAAGTTCTTAACGGAACAAAATCTACAGATACAAAGGTAATTTCAAGAGTATTCCGGACGAGTGTTATAGCGTTGTAACTCTTCGAAAGCTATGTTTGTGATCTAATAGATAACTTGAGGCTGTTCGCGTGCGATGCTGTTATCTGTAGGGAGCTTGCGTAACGGATGACTGTAGCGAAATACAGGGAGACCTGCTGAGGTGGGCGATTCGAGCAAGGAGACTCCGAAAGTTAACAAACGTAACATGTTACGCACAAATATGCGAAGGTATACACTAGTGTTCGAATAAACTATTGCCAAAAAAGCACTTGAAACAAGACACCTATAAAAATCTAGGAATAACCATCCGGATCGACCTAAAGTGTCGTGTGCACGTAAAACAGAGTATGTGCCACTCTGAGATTCATTGGAAGAATCCTAAGGAATTCCTCCACAAAAGAAATGGCTAACAAACCAATTATTCAGTTAATTATTGAATATAGCTCCTCAGTCTGTGACACTTATCTAGTTGGAATAAGAGAACAGATACAAAAGATCTAACAAAAACCGGCCGGTCTTTTCGTCAGGACATCATTTAGTCGGCGCCAGAGCTTTACGGAGTTGCTCTACAAACTCCACACGTAGACGGTGAGCGGCAGACATTGTGCTTCGCGGAGAGATTTACTGTTGAAATTCCGAGAGCATAAGTTCCAAGAAGAATGAGACAAAATATAACTTTCTCATGCTTACGTCTCACTAAATGACCACAACGGAAGAAAATCAGAAAAATTGGAGTTCGTACAGAGATTTTTCCTACCCACCATTCTCTAATGGAACGGGGAAGGAGTCGTTGGGAGGAGGGGAGGAGGGTGTATGATAGTGGTACACTCCGCCACACACATTCCAATGTAGTTTACGGAGTACAGATGTAGACATGTAGATTGCTGTATCTGTCTTTTCTTTACAGTTATGTTCTCCTGAGTTACATACTTGTTCGGTAGTTAGTTACATTAACGAATTCGTGTATGGTACAAAAGGAATTGTTGAGAAGAAACAGCTTCAATCGGCTCTGGTAAACGAGTCTGCTGTCTAAAATTTTATTTCCACCATGGTTAAGGACCGAAGTCGCAATCGCATATTTTATAATTAGTATCGCCAATTCAAGGCGCCAATAAAAGTAAAGTCGCCAATCCAAGGCACCAACGATGTGTTTTAAAAAGTTTTATGTAACAGTGGATGCCACAAAAAGAAAATAAAGTTAAGACAATTTAAGCAACCGGTATTAATGGTACACTTTGTAACAGATCTAGTTCCTTCATCATTTATCTAGTACGGTCCACAAGAATAATATTGGAGGGAGTGAGGCTGCTGTTGGTAGACTTATCCTATGCTATGCACTACATAGAGGGATGCAAAGCATACCTATAGACGTCTATCTAGCAAACGTCTTCAAGTACGAGTCCATATGCATCCCTGTATATGGGTTTGTTACCGAGGAATAGATGTCTTTTCAAAAATACTGAAAACATTATGTTGAGTCTTTGTGTAGCTATTGCGGTATAGGTAAAAGCTGAATCAGAAATCGTCCGTTGGCAATGTTTAGGGATACCTTATATGCACGTTGGCAGCTCTATCGAGCACCTCCATTTGCAGTCAGAAACCTACGAGGGAACTTCAAATGGTAGTTTGCACGTTAATACGACAGATCAAGCAATTTTTATTGAATGTTGCAGTACACTTCAAAATACTGTTTTACAGCGTATTCACCAAGACTTTGTAAGCCACGGTCAGAACGTTCTACTTATCGTTCAGTTCCTGGATGATGCGCGACATTGCATTTGGTGCACATACCGCCAGACATTCACATTGAATCCGTGTGCAGTTTAGAGATTCCATCCACACGAATCGTACTGTACCGCGAATTTGGCCGGTCGGAGTGGCCGTGCGGTTCTGGGCGCTACAGTCCGGAGCCGAGCGACCGCTACGGTCGCAGGTTCGAATCCTGCCTCCGGCATGGATGTGTGTGGTGTCTTTAGGTTAGTTAGGTTTAACTAGTTCTAAGTTCTAGGCGACTGATGACCTCAGAAGTTAAGTCTCATAGTGCTCAGAGCCATTTGAACCATTTGTACCGCGAATTTCATCTGTGGAGCGCGTATCCAGTCGCCGGGGCACTTACTTCGCAGACTGTTTTGTACCTGTTATCCCTACCACGGCTGAACAGTGTCTGAAGGAAACCAGGACAATGGGCCACACATGTTATGCAACGGTCTTAGCGTGGGACAGCATGCGTAACTTACTTTCTTAAGTCCCTGTGTACACCTCCAATGTTGATAGACGCTTTTAAATTAACTGAGAGATCAAGACTGTACGAGCGGTGCTAGCTATCAATAGGGCAGTCGGTCAGAGCGTCGTCTGCCAAAGAGAGTTCCAAAATGCAGTCGCACGGGCTTAACCTGTCAGGAAATTTCTGAAACGCGCACGCTGCACTCCCGAGTGAACGATTCTCCTTCTATGTGTGCCACTTACCGACTGTTATTGTTTTTGTGTTTTTCAGTCCAAATACTGATGCAGCTCTTCATTCACAACGCTCCTGTGAAAGCTCATCAACTCTAAATTGCTGAAACCTACATCTATTAGGTCTACCTACTCTACTCATCCCTTAGCCTCTCACACTCCCCTTTAATAATAAATTTGTAATTCCTTGATGTCTCAGAATGTGTCCTATCAACCGATCCTTTCTTTTAGTCAAGTCGGGCCACAAATTTCTTTTCTCCTCAATTCTGTTCAGTACTTCCTCGTTAGTTACAGAGTCTACCAAACCAGTCTTTAGCATTCTTCCATGGCACCGCATTTTAAAAGCTTCCATTCTCTTCTTGCCTGACCTGTTAAGCGTTCACGTTTCATTACTGTACAAGGGTATACTCAATGAGAAAAAATACTTCTTAACACTTACATTTATATCGACGTTAACAAATTTGTCTTCCTCAGGAACGCTTTCCTTGCCATTGCCAGTCTACATTTTATCAATTTTATATGCCGTCATTTATTTTGCTGCCCAAGCAAGAAAACTCATATACTGCTATAACCTAAACCAATTCGATCACTATTGCCCGATTTAATTTGAATACATTACCTTTGTTTTACTTTTAGGGACGTTCCTTTTCTAAACTTTTTCCAAGACACTATCCAGTACATTTAAATAGTCTTCCAGGTCCTTTGCCATCTCTTGTACAATTAGTATGTCATCGGTCAACTTCTTTTTATTTCTTCTCTCAGAACTTCAATTCCGTTCTAAAATTTTCTTTGATTTGCTTCACTGTTTGCAGAATGTACGAACAGAATAACATCGGAGATAGGCTACAACCCTGTTCACTCCCTTCTCAACCATTGTTTTCCCTTTCATGTTCCTCGGCTCTTATAACTGCCGACTGGTTTCTGTACAAGTTGTAAATAACCTTTCGCTTACTCCTGCTACCTTCAGGATTTCAAAGACTGTACTCCAGTCAACAGTGTATAAATTTTTCTCTAAATCTATGAATACTGTAAACACAGGTCTGCCTTTCAGGGTCAGTATTGCCTCGCGTGTTCCTACATTTCTCCATAATCCAGTCTGATCTTCCCCCGGATTGGCTGCTATTAGTTTTTCCAGTTTTCTACAAATTATTCTTATCAGTATTTTGCAAGCATGACTAATTAAATTGATAATAACATTCACACCTATCAGCAACTGCTTTCTTTCCCCGTGGCATTATTACATCTTTATAAAAGTTTGAAGATATTTCGCACGCCAGGTTAATGTGATACTTAGCTTCTTGCCAGATTACGTGCCGTATCGCAAAATATATCCCAAAAAATCAGCAATTTCAATTCTTTACATTATACGGCATTTCTTTTATGGCTTTCTTACAGAAGAACGGATTTACACCGTGTGCGCCAGATAGTTATGATAACCCGCTTCATCATAACCAAACTGCTATAACAAACAGTAGCATGTCTTCACTGTACTGAGTGCAAGCTACTTCATTTTTTTCAGATGCCCAACGACAGCCCATAAAAAAGGTGCACGACATTGTGGACAAAAGTCACGTTCTGAAGCCTTTATCGATCTGCTTAGTTTTTCAAGGTGGTGTTAATCCTGCAGAAAAATCTCGAGAGTGACATTCGAAACACCAATATAATATATGCAAATTATGCAATGTGATCGTCAGTGTAATATCATATTACCAATCGATACCGCTTTGTCATGACGCGCCTTAATTTCCTGTAAGATTGTTTTTCACTCTTTCAGAATTTACTCACGGCATTAGTGCTACATCTAGCACGGTAGGTGTGCAGGTAGTACCCCAGATGATAAAATGGCAGCTGCTTAATGACGGCGGAAAACACATTTCCGCCTCTGAAATGATCTTCAGGATTCTTATTTCTATCTTATCGGTTTTAGATTTAGATTAATTCAAAAATACCTATCCGTAACTCGAAGAAGTACTTGGTGCCTGTAGTAGCAGCAAGAGTTTAATCAGAAACGACTTGCAGAACTGACGTAAGGAATGTTAAATTTTAAAAAAATCTGGCTAGAATGTTGCAACAGACCGTACATTTTCAATGAATACGCGAGAGACTAAATCACACGAGTGCAGTACTAAATATAGACCGAGTTGTAATTCAACACAAAATTTATAGACATGTCGCTTATGGGACTGGCTTGGTTCAAATAGCTCTGGGCACTATGGGACTCAACTTCTGAGGTCATTAGTCCCCTAGAACTTAGAACTAGTTAAACCTAACTAACCTAAGGATACCACACACATCCGTGCCCGAGGCAGGATTCGAACCTGCGACCGTAGCGGTCTCGCTGTTCGAGACTGCAGCGCCTAGAACCGCACGGCCACAACGGCCGGCCTTATGGGACTGTATGAGCGTTGTGAAAATATTAAACGTATTATGTGGAGAAACCACAAGTAAATACCAATAAAACGTAACCTTAACAATCGGCTCCATGAAGAGAGAATGCCACGCAGTTTATGTAAGTTCTTTTTTCTCGTCAGTTTTACGGCAGAGTTATCAATCTTAGAGAATCCTTGCGTTCCACAGGTCGCCTCTTGGATTTTTTTTTTTTTTTTTGCAATTTTGTTGAGGAAAGTCCGCAGTCCTTGTTTTGCCTCGTAAATAGTACGATTATGTTTTTATCGTTTATCTCTATGCTTCACACGTTGCAGGACTCCTGTATAGACGTCCAAACGGTAAACTGCAAGTCCTAAATTTCTCACTATCGCCACATACCAAGTGCTTGTAGTTTCTATATGGAATAATTTCCCCTTCTATCTAGACAGACAAATATTTTTTAAAGATAAACTATATTCTAGTAACTTTATAAATTAAATATAAACAACACATCTTTAATGTAAATTCATTATTTGCGTCTGTGTAACATATGAAATATGCGTGCGATTTCTCACAACATGCAGTACAAAACACCTTCGCTAGTAGAATATTGTAAAGAATGAGTTTTATATTTTGTATATTTACAGTTGCATTGTATACGTTCGTTCTTGGAGACCTCATGCTGATTCGTTCTCTCTTTCAGGACGAATCCTACGCGGCTGCTTTACCAGATGTAAGTGAACGCTTATCGAGTACGGTAATATACTTTACACCGATTGGTAAATAAAACTGCTTTACCTTCTACATCGTATTTATTAGAACGATAAACAGATGTTGGGAGGGATTTTTGTTCTTAGAGCTGAGTATCATGTAGACAATGATTAGCGTTGTAAGTTTGTATCTGCCAAGTGTATTTGGGTACGGGGAAGATAACAATGTTATATTTTAAAAAAATAAGGAAGCTGATGTACTTATTTAACAGAAGCGTCGCCTTAACATGATCGAACTTCTCTGCTATCGGAGCTATTAAACAACTGCGTAGTTTCTGTAAGACAACGCTTATTGCTTTATAGACTGACAACAACCCACTAGCAGACGATGACATTTAGACCAAGAAAGCTATTAACGATGTTTCGTCTGTGGACACATAGACATACTCATTTAATGGACTCATACGCTGTCAGAGTGCTGTCAACAATTTTGATATTTCCACTCTTGCGGCATAACAGCATTCTTGACGAATCTACATTCAAGAAAATGAATGACGGAGAAGCAAGGACAGCACACAAGTCAATGAGCTGATCAGCGCGTTTCATTTACGCGTGTACAATGGTATCTGTCGACGCTTGATGTGGTGTCGTGGCATGTGGAAGCAACACTGTGTCGGCTGTGATTGGCAACAGTCTCCGGGGTGCTCAGCGCCACTTTGTTAATAAACGATAAACCTGCTGTCGTGGTTCACAATCTAGCCCTCTTAGATCAAAACTTCTGAGCACAAATACTATGCATGTACGTGAAGGAAACAAAGTAATGCATGTCAGACGAAGCTAAGAGGAGAAAAAGACCGACTAACACAGGAAAAGATGGATGAAGTCTATTTTTACCGCACATAAATCTTAATTTGAGGGAAAAATTATTAGAATGTACTCATGGGTCTGGAGTTTAGCAGTTTATGGGCGTAAATTATCGGAAAGTAAGACAATGGAAGCGTTCGAGACGCTGTCGCAAATGGATGCTGAATTAAGTCGATTGATAAAATAATAATAAATAAAGTCCTGTGCAGAATCGACGAGGAAAGGAATACGCGAAGAACACGGACTACAAGAATGGGCAGGATGAAAGGACATGTGTTGAGGCATCAGGGAATAACTTCCACGGTACTAGCGGGAGCTGTAGAGCTCGAACCAGTCAAAGGAGTGATGACAAAAAAGTGAACTCCTGGCGATGCTGTAAGTTGTCATTTCCCATTTACAAGAATATTTATTTATTTAATTTATTTATGAACTTATTTCACCAGGTAACATTAGGAGCGTCACGCCTTCTCGTACTTCTAATCATATTTTCCTCAGACAGTAAATCTTCCGGTTTGGATGCCTGACCAGTTTAATAATAATAATAATAATAAATAATACTAATATAATAGTATGTATAGTAATGGATACGTGGAATTTAAGAAATGTCTGTCTTATTAATGTTAAGCAATTTCCTAATTACGTTCTTCCCGAAGTAGTCAAATCTAATAGAAATGTCTGAAAACAGTGGATAAGTAAACAACACGGACAAGAAGCTGACTAGTCAGAGAGGAAGCGAGAAACAGTGAGGCAAGATTAACAAGTGAGATGGAGAAAAGAAAACTGGAATAGAAGGGGGTGACAATAGCACAGAGAGGAAAGGTACACCAGTGATAAAACATGAACTTTTAGATTACTCCGAAACGTCATTTTTCATTATTGTGCATAGATTTACGATGACAAAGGACTAACTTTGACTCAATAACAGCATTAAATTCCTCGTGAGTAGTAAATGCGTAAGTTTTTTTTTTTTTTTTTTTTTTTTTTAAATCAAGAAGTCGTACAGAACCACTGTGCTCCTTTGTTCCATGAGAGACACAAACCTCAGCTATTGAATTAATTCTGTGGTAAAAAGAATATCTAATTTAGGGAAAGTAAAATTGTGGGAAATAGTCACACACTCATATGCAGAGTGTGCCAGGAAAATACGGACGTCTTTCTAGAGGTCAGAATATCGGCCAGTCTGAGGAAAAGAACATCATGCAATCACACCATTATGAAATGTGTGCGAGATAGCCCTCGAGATCTATTTAAGGAACCAGCCCAGCATTTACTCAAAGTACTTTAAGAAAGTCTGGATGACCTTGTGGGGATTTGAACGCACTCATCCTGAACAACAGTCTAGTGTCATAAGCATTGCTCCACCTAGCCTGTTTGCCACAAAATGGAGTCATCAACGTCCTCTTGTACAGCTAGACTGGATATGTCCCTACACTGAGCAAGGTAACTCGGTAATTAGACAATGGGCTCTCGCATACCTAATTTTAGCGGCCATACACTTGTATTGTTGTCCGTAAATCACAAAGATTCCTCTACCCCAGACACGCAAAACACGTTTCACACACATACATAGATACAGATACGCGAAATTTTAATTTTTGTCCGGGAAAATCGAAAACAGATGTGACAGACGGATAAGATGTGAAAAAAAGATGTCGCTAAATAGCTTGAGGCAAATAGCTGGTATGAAAAGCATACAGATGGTTTCCTTCCCCGAGCCGAGATTATCTTCAATGACCTAGTCGTCGACTGAGTTCCTCCGAATTTTGTAAGTGGTGCAGAGCAGACGTAAGAAAGACATTGTACTTACATAGCTCGTAATTGTCTTGATTTTAGGGTTCTGTCCTCAGCCGGTAAAAACGGAACCCTTATTATAGGATCACTTTGTTGCTGCCTGCCTGTCTGTATGTCTGGCTGCTAAAAACCAGTTTTCTCAAGAACGGGTAGATTTATCACCTTCAACTTTATGGAACATACTAAGATCTACGGTTCCTTGACGATGCAGAAAACTGAAGCTTCTAAATCAATGCAGTTAAGAGATACGGCCAATTTATGTTACACATGTTGATACTCGCAAACTCACTTATCAAAATCTGAGGAGTATTTACCGCTGGCCTTTAATACTGAAGTTTGACTACAAGCAAGGTTTCACGCTTTAATTTGTAATTATATCACACAAAAAACTTTTTTTTTCCATTTCTTATCTGACACTGTCTGTTCACCCGTCTCTTAACATCCCTTTTCCTGAGGATCGGGTAGACATACCAAGTTAAAATTTATGTATCTTAGTAAGGTCTCTAGGCCCCTGGCGGTGTAATAAATGTTGAGCTTCGAACTCAATGCAACCATATGATACTGCCTCTTATGTCACATATTTTGATACTCGCAAAATGGTTGAAATGGCTCTGAGCACAATGCGACTTAACTTCCGAGGTCATCAGTCGCCTAGAACTTAGAACTAATTAAACCTAACTAACCTAAGGACATCACACACATCCATGCCCGAGACAGGATTCGAACCTGCGACCGTAGCGGTCGCTCGGTTCGAGACTGTAGCGCCTAGAACCGCACGGCCACTCCGGCCGGCACTCGCAAAATCACTCATCAAAACTTATGAGATACTTCCCGTTGACCTAGACTCATGAAATTTAACTAGAAGCAAGGTTTTACAGTACAAGTAACCGAAAAAAAATTGTAATTAAATCACACGAAAAAGTATTTAATTTTTCATTTGTTGCCCGACTGTCTGTCTGTCTGTTAAGAACCTCTTTCTCTCACGAACGAGCAGACGTACCACGTTGAAATTTATGCAACATACAAATGTCTATGGGCCTGTGGTGGTGTAAAAACATTACGCTTCTAAGTCAGTGCAATCAGAAGATACGGCTATTTACGTCATTTATTTTCATGCTCGCAAACTCGTTTATTAAAACCTACAGCATACCTCCTGCTCAATCATGAAATTTGACAAGAAGCTAGATGTCACAGTACACGTAAAGGAAAAATCAGAAAATTGTTAATTTGCAATTATATCACACGAAAAAATCTGTCTTTTGTCGTTTGTTATCTGACTTCAAAATTAAAATTAAAACATTATTGGAAGTCTTTTAATGAATTTGTTCGGCGCCCTCAGCGCGCGAGTCCTAGTCGCATCTGGCCAATTTTTTTTTTTTGGTAATCTCGAGTTTCGCGTCTAGTTGAAGCACTGGTGGATTTCTAGAATAATACTGTGCTTCCCACAGCTCCGGACAAGCGTGAGAAAATGGAACGAAAAGGACTGCTCTCCCGCCCTCCGCACCTAAATACGCCGGTGACACTCGCACAATGGTTTCAGCAGTAAGAAATATGGTAGTTGTTGTTGGTACCCACGAGCCGATGACGCGAGAGTTGTGTGGGAAGAGTTGAGTTAAGCATCCGAAGCGGAAAACAGCGAGAGTGGCGCCTGCAGGTCAGTGTACTGCGCACGCGCAACCGCCCGTCTGATGACGTCCGTGTCGGCGACGTCCGCGATTAAGTAGAGAGCTCTGCACACAACACGCACTGCCGTGGCGTAGCAGCCGCTAGCTTGCGCAGCTCCCCGCCACGCTGGGTGAGGCCTGCCTCTGCAATTACTCTTACGAAATGGAGCCGAGATAGTCATCCTGTCTCACTGCCCGCTTTCTTCCTCTCATGTCTCTTGCGAAGTTCCTGAAACCAGTTTCCGGAATGTTCTTCAAAACTTTCATATTTTAGTGGTAACAGCGACACCATTCTGGCGGAAGCGATTAAAGATGAACCAAGCTGTACCTTAAATCGAAAAAGGAAAATCAGGCTGCAAAGCTCCGTCGACGACGAGGTTATTAGTGCCAAGCTCGGGCAGGACGTAGACGAGGAAGGAAATCAGAAGGGGCCCATTTAAAAAGTAAGGCATTCGCCATATTCTTTCGAATATGAGCCCTGTGTAATCTGTAATCGATACGGAGCAATTTCATTACAACTAGAATGAGTAGTACCGCATTTAGGAACATCGCATTTGTCAAGAGAAGAATAACGTTTTAATATGAGTCGCAGATACGGTGACGATGGTTCATTGTAGACAGTCAAATTATGCCATAAACGCATATCAACTGTTCTCCTCTGTTCCGACACTTGTATTTACACACAATAATCACTGATCGCCCTGCATCTCTGTTGATCTGAGGTAACTACATTTATCTGGAGACATACTGAGTCCCAACTGTATATTTGAGATAAGGATAGAAGCTGAAGTAATGAATTAATAGGCGTGCCAATGCCGGGACTTCAACCTAGGTCTCCTGCTTATTAGGCACATGTGTTATTCACTGCACCACACGGGCATCGTGGGTAAATAGCTGCAAGGAACACTGTGGTCCAGTGCCCTCCCTAACACAAATTTCAATTCACAATCTGCCCATCTTGATTTTCTCCTTCTTAAATGTTCAGTATTGGATAGCATACTGCGTTGTAAGTAGGAGACTCAGGTTCAAGTACTGGACTTGGCACGAATTTCAGCACCTTCTGTCCTTGTCGAAGACAAAGTTGAGACTGAATATGTCTCCAGGAAAATGTAATTACAAGAGATCAACATATCAGCTACCCCAAAGATATAGACAAGACTTCCCTATTACGTACAAAACTGGGTTGCTATTCCGTTGTTAGAGAGCCTTGGCAATAATAGCGATATAAGAAGAGCAAAATCAAGATAGGATGAGGTGTGAATTCAAGTTTGTTTTAGGGTGGGCATTGGACTACGGTATTCTGTGCAACTGTGTTAGACGCAGTATCAGGATGGTGTATTGGATAGCACATCTTTGTAGTAAGCAGGAGACCTGGGTCCAAGTCCTGGCTTTGGCACAAATTGTAATTCCTCACTTCAGTTTCTACCCTTATTGAAGATTATCTCCATGCCTCAGTATTTGGCTTAGTGGATTTCTACTTTCATAAGAAATATTTTTTCGTACAATCCTCCGTGAAGACAGAATCCTGAATTGTGAAAAGTTAATCTCGGACATAAAGTAAGATGACGGTGGACTCTAAGAAATGTACGCGTGTTAATTGAGGAAACCATCTAAAATCGTGTAGCGGATTCCTCGATATTTTTCAGGCTCATCAAACATAATGAGTTGTCTAAGAAAATCTAGCACGAGGATTTTACTCAAAGGACCACCTTTCGGGTGTCATGAGGTTTATTACTACTGTTGGGATGAATCGCAGCCCGTAACTTTCGGCGGTCATTGTTTCGCATTAAATAACTTTATAGTAAATGCAGAAGCGTTTAAGCTATGGAGGTATCAATGACAGTTTAGCAGTAATGCTATTCACGAACAGTGCTCGTAACTAACATTTGCTTAAAAACGTTACTTTTAATGATTCCACATTTACGGTTACCTGCAAGTTGCTATGTTAATGGCTTCGCACGTAATAGTTTTTGCAAAATACCACCTTCCTACATCAACTATTAATTTCATAGGGTAGGACAAAGAGAAAATTACGCCGTCTGTCACAGAGATGCCGTTCATATCAGTAAACAACTTTTTTTTTCAGTGTTGACGCTTGTTGCACATCTAACGTAAGTCAAGTGTCAAGATGATCTACGGAGTAGATTTGTATCCAAACTCTTTAATGTAGTTGTGCCGCAGGTGTTTAGTTCAAATATATAAACTGGAATACCGGGAAGCCCTTAATTCTTCGTTTTTACCGCTTTATCGCCAATAGAAACTAATTCAAACTTGCTGAACATTCATAAGTAATCTGTCCCGTATCGTCGTAATATCAGCTGTGTTTTCCAGGTTTGCAACCTTCTGACTCACCTATTCCCTTGTGTAAGGGCATTTGTGATCTAAAAGCATTCCGAATACCACGAAATAGTTATTTCGTCCAGAGATGGGCATTTTACAGACCCCTCAGACTCGAACATTGGGTATGGAACATACTTCCTAAAAACATTAGATAATTAGCATTGACCTGAAAGGAGATATGTCCACTACTAACGGGAAAGCATTGGCTTTCAGTTGGGACAGAATAGATTCTCTTTACTTTTCACTTATGCATTGTATTGGATTGTGTGTTAACCGGGGGCCTAGAAACGACGGAGAGGCTCCGTCCCCGCCGCAGCCGCAGTGGTCCACAACCCCACGACGACTACCGCAGTCCACTTCACCCCTCCGCCGCCCCACACCGAATCACTCTTTCAGGGTCATTGTGCGGTCCGGGCCTCAGTGGACCCCCCCCCCCCCCCCCCACACACACACACACAGGGAACGTCTCACACCAGATGAGTGTAACCCCTATGTCCTATGTTTGCGTGGTAGAGTAATGGTGGTGTACGCGTACGAGGAGAACTTGTTTGCGCAGCAATCGCTGACGTAGTGTAGCTGAGGCAGAATAAGGGGGACCAGCCCGCATTCGCCGAGACAAATGGAAAACCGCCTAAAAAGCATTCACAGACTGGCGCGCTCACCGGACCTTGATACAAGTCCGTCGGGCGGATTCGTGCTGGGGACCAGGCGCTCCTTCCCAATCCGGAAAGCCGTGCGTTAGACCCCACAGCTAACCGGGCGGGCTTCACTTATGTATACTGTGAATTAGTCTAGCTCATAGGCTTTTTTCTGCCTGGTCGTATATCCAGGAAGCTTGCAGGCTGTCTTTTGAACGTCAGTGCAACGTGCTACTTTCCGTCGACGGTACCCTGTATGGAGGGCACTCTCTGGTACTACGTTGCCGTCGCCAGGAGCTGCTTTGATCCTTAGCCCTTCTTTCAATACGACTGAAGCCAGCCGAGTTTCGGTAGCTAGCGTCTGAGGTGAAGAGTCACGTTAGCAGATAATTACGTGTGCTTAGGAGGTAACGCAGGCATGCAAAGCGCTTGGCGGTTTTCAGAGCGTGGAACCTGTCGTATCTGTAGAGCAACTAGACACGGCCTAATGAAGCGGAGATACCGGTAGTCTAGAGGCGGCGGACGAATACGTCTCTGAGAGCGTGAACCGCGCTGGGATGGCACCTCTACGTTTGGGAAGTTGCCAGACCCGTGAGACTTCAGCGAGTTTCGCCATTTCAAGCGATACATAATAAACGAGACAGGCCTTGGAATGACACAATGTCACATTAATGTGACGACAATCTACGTTACAGGTCAACGTGCAATAACCACTCACAGACTGCCGTTGGCAGCACTAACAATGGAGGCAATATAAAGCGTGTCGAGGGAACGCAGAAAACATTGCAGTCTTTGTCGTAATTAGGAAACGAAGGGATTTATCTGACGTCCCAAATGACAAGATCATGGCTCAAAGCATTACGGGACTTAACATCTGCGGTCATCAATCCCCTAGACTTAGAACTATTTAAACCTAACCAACCTAAGAACATCACACACATTCATGCCCGAGGCAGGATTCGAACCTGCGACCGCAGCAGCAGCGCGGTTACGGACTGAAGCGCCTAGAACCGCTTGGCCACAGCAAGATCGTGGCCTTCGCGGCAAGGGTGGGAGCATTTTCGAAGCAGCTAAGTTTGTGATATTCGCGTGCCCCCATGGTTAAAGTATACCACCAGGCGTGGCATTGGCGCTGTACAAAACCGACGCCAAGGCAACTGTGTTGCAACACAGGGTTGAACGACAGCTGTGTAGATTTGTATGGGAGAACAGAAGTGCAACTTTTCAGCAACTGTCCATCCAGACGAACAAGGGCGCTACCAACAGCGTGTCTCAACGGCCGTTCACTGAACGTTGCTGCGTATGGGCTTCGTTAGCATTCGCCACTCTCGTGCATCCATGTTGTCAGCTGTTCATTGGTGACGAATACCTCCAATACAGCAATCGGACGGCCACTGAGTAGTGACAGGTGACTTTTTCGGATGAATTACGTTTTGCACACCATCGGACAAAAAGCAAACACCGTGCAACAATCGTCGGAAGCGTCAGATCGGAGGTGGGAGCGTTATGGTCTAGGGCAGGGCTTCCCCTTAGGGGTCCGCCGGCTCTTTCTAAGGGGTCTGAGGCCACCTTTCACCAAATCGTGTAAAATAATGAGTAAAATTATTGAATTAAAATGTGAAAATCAAATTCATAACTTTTTTTTTTCGTGTGAAAAACGTGAACTTTTACTTCAGGTCGTATTCCCAAGCAGCCTTTGCGGTTCCTAAGTGAGAACGCATACACAGTTTAGTGCCGGAGAATGAGGCTTCTCTGATCGACTGTTTAGCAACAATACGGGGGTCATTTGGGCCCCAGCTCACGGCGCTAGATGCGCTGAAACCTTTTAGGCATGCGCGGAGCGAGCTTTGTCGACCAATCACAGCGCTCGCTGGCACGTATGCGGCTCCAGGCATCATTAAATGTTAAAACTTGCTTCGTCAGTGCACTACCTACTTCATAAGTCGATTTTTGACCAGTTTATTGCTTCTAACATGGATCGGTGGCTGAAGTCAGGATCATTGAAGTAGGGTGCAGTTTCTCCATCGCCTTCACAACAAGGGAAGTTTCCAGTTGAAGTGAATGAGGAGGGAGACTTTACATACATTTGAACATTTTTCTTCGGATTTCATGAAAAACCACACACACACACACACACACACACACACACACACACACACACACGACTGTTACGAAATATGCATGCTCCTTACACATCAGTAGCCAAATAGTGGAAGTGAACAGACCATAAGCGGCAGCTTGTCAACAGTGAACAGTTTGGACGTGACGTTGATTGCTCTTGGAGGAAGACAGCTCAATCGTGTGAAATTTCAATTACCAAGTAATTTTAATCAGGCTATAGTGTGTTGAACAAATGGAGTAAATCCACTAGTAAGCGTCTGGATAAAGTGGGAATTCAAATTGGATCGTTAATTTCAAGTTGTTTGCATTCATCTCTAAACCAAAGACCATTGATACTTCGGGGGGAAGGGTAGCCGGGGGGGGGCGGTGTCATTGGGAACATGGCACTTGCATTAAGAAGCTTTCAGTTCCCATGGGTTTCGCTCTGAAATTTAAAGTTACTGTGCTCTTGACTGACTAGGGGTCCGAAATGGATTTTCGACTGAAGAAGGGGTCCGCCAGCTGAAAAGGTTGGGAAGCCCTGGTCTAGGGTATATTTTCGTGGCATTCCCTGGGTGATCTCGTCATTTAGGAAGACACAATGGATCAATACAAGTATGCATCTGTCGTATGGGACCGTATCCACCCCTATGTGGAGTTTGTTTTTCCTCAGGACGATAGACTCTACTAGCAGGACAATGCACACAGCTCACAGTGTGCGTGTGTGGCACGAAGAGCACCAGCATGAGTTTTCCGCTCTCCACTGGCCACCAGATTCCTCGGATCTGCCCCCACTTGAGAATCTGCGGGACCACCGCGATCGGTCTTTTCGCGCCACTGCTCCTCAACCTGACACGTAGAGCAGCTGTCTACGGCACTGGAGTCGGCGTGGAACCACATCCGCATCAGTACCTTTCAAAACCCCACTCACCCTCTCCTACATCTACATCTACATGGATACTCTGCAAATCACATTTAAGTGCCTGGCAGAGGGTTCATCGAACCACCTTCACAATTCTCTATTATTCCAATCTCGTAAAGCGCGCGGGAATTATGAACACCTATATCTTTCCGTACGAGCTCTGATTTCCCTTATTTTATCTTGGCGATCGTTACTCCCTATGTAAGTCGGTGTCAACAAAATTCTTTCGCATTCGGAGGAGAGAGTTGGTGATTGGAATTTCGTGAGAAGATTCCGTCGCAACGAAAAATACCTTTCTTTTAATGATGTCCATCCCAAATCCTGTATCATTTCAGTGAACTCTCTCCCATATTTCGCGATAATACAAAACGTGCTGCCTTTCTTTGAACTTTTTCGATGTACTCCGGCAGTCCCACCTGGTAAGGATCCCACACCGTGTTGCAGTATTCTAAAACAGGACGGACAGGAGTAGTGTAGGCAGTCTCCTTAGTAGGCCTGTTACATTTTCTAAGTCTCCTGCCAATAAATCGCATCTTTGGTTATCCTTCCGCACAACATTTTCTATGCGCTCCTTCTAATCTAAGTTGTTCGTAATTGTAAAACCTAGGTATTTAGTTGAATTTACGGCTTTCAGATTAGACCGACTTATCGTGTAACCGAAGTTTAACGACTTCCTTTTAGCTCCCATGTGGATGACATCACACTTTTCGTTATTTAAGGTCAACTGCCACTTTTCGCACCATTCCGATATTTCTTCTAAATCGTTTTGCATGTCCGCATTGCAAAATATGGTTATTCAGGCTTTTGACACATGGTCACGTTAATGTGACTGAAGAGTGTAAATTCACTGAAATTAAATTACGGAATCAATAGGAAGACATTAATGAAAAGCAGTTACGTCGATACGTAATAACGTAAGTGAGCTCCCTTCAGAAATGCTAATCCTGTTATGTAATGAACGTTGTGGTCGTCAGTCGGAAGACTGAAGTAATTCAGCTCTCGACGATAGTCTATCTTGTGCAAGTCTCTTCGTCTCTGCGTAACTACTGCAAACTGCGTCTCCTTGAACCTGTTTACTGTTGGCAAACTTTGGCCTCAATATTCTACTTCTAACCTCTTCCCCTCAAGTCTTACCTCCATTACCATTTTAACTATTTCATCCGATGAAGATGTTGTGGCAAATGAAAATTTATGTAAGGAATTGAAACTCCTACAGCCGACCTTATGATCTAGTTTATTGTATGGCTGACAGTTTTGGTGCTTCAGTGCACCATCTTCAGGCCTTAGCTGATGTCGGAGGGTTAGCACCATCCGTATATCAGAGGCCAAGATCTATAACTGGTTTTTGCAGTTTACCTGTGACTGCAGTGTTGTTACTCCAACCATCAACTGCAGCCGTTCATTAAAAGGCTCGATAAGGACGGCCGTAGGTGTTTGATTTTCTGACATAAATGAACGGCCGAAGTCTCCCAGACCTCCGGTCTCTAGGGTGAACATACAAAATAAAAAAGAAAATAAAAATTTCAAAAAATGAAAATTTGTGCTATATCGGGTTCGAGCCTGATATTCTTCTTGGTAAGAAAGAGGATGGGGGTCTGACTCCTGGACTCGACAAATTTTCATTCAAAACGACTAGGTTCTCCGAGAGTCGGCGAGGAGAGGAATATGTGGATAATACTGACAAGAAGAAGGGACAGGGTTGTAGGACGTGTGGTAAGACAACAAGGAAGAACTTCCACGGTACTCGAAGGAGCTGCAGGGGAAGACAGAGAATAGAATACAGCCAACAAGTAATTGAGGACTTTGTGTTCATGTGTAGCTCTGAGACGAAGAGGTTGGCACAGGGGATGTATTCGTGGCGGGTCGCAACAAAGCAGTCAGAAGACTGATCGCAAAAAAAGAGAAAGGAAGGTATCTTCATTATATGGGTTTTCTGTCGTATGGAGAATTATGGCTATCTGAGCTATACTTAAAAATGAATATTAGGGTTCAACGATCCCGCAGTGTAGAAGTCACTACAGACAGAGCACAAGCAGGCAGATGACAAAGACAAGGCATTCACCTAAAGTAGTTTAGGGAAACCACGGAAAATCCAATTGAGGATAACCATCCGTGCATTTGAACCACGTTCTTTCCAAAGAATGAAGTATCTTACCTAGTGCGCGACAACGGTAGTTCCAACTTTCGTAACATTCAGCTCGATAAAAAGTCTGCAGGCATTACGTTTAATTGCTTATTCTTTCAAAAAGCGTGTCTGTATCCAGTAATTTTCTCTGTGACGCCGGAAATTGAAAAATTCGATACCCAGACGCAACGATATCCCGGTGACTCGGTGTTCATCACACACAATACAAATGGAAAGTGGAAGGCAAAACACAGTAGGGAACTATAGAGACCAATACACCATAGCGCATGTTCTTCAAATTTTCCTATATCTGATAACATAATCTGCACATATTCGAACAAATTAGAATTGGTCATTTCAACGTAATATCGAGGAAACCGGATGTGGCTTCTAAACGGCATCCAGATTTCGTTAACCTTCGAATATCTTTTAAAGTAGCACCATGAAATATCCAAATTGATGAGATTTGCAGACCGTGTGCTCTTGTCGTAATCAAAACACATCTTGAGTACGTATAATATCGGAGACATAGGGAAGGTCTATGTAGGACCTGCCACTCCAGTATATTTCAGCGGTTTGTGAATTTTTGTTGCACAATACCTTTGCATGAGTCTTAAAAGTTGTGGTTTTTCGTTGTGTTAATTCAGATTCGGCGTCCATCGAAAACCTCCAGATAGGTTGATTCGAATTTCTACTAAGCAGAAGCACTTGTGTCAATGTATAGTAAAATCGGTTTCAGTTTTCGCCTGATATCCTTGCAACTTAGAAGTGTGTGGCAGTATTGGACTAAGAGTAAAATCGGTTTCAGTTTTCGCCTGATATCCTTGCAACTTAGAAGTGTGTGGCAGTATTGGACTAAGAGTACATACTTTAAAATACTTCAGGTGTGTATGACTTTTGATAGTCTTTTCACTGCCGGGCAATAAAATCTGTTAGAAATTATTTATTTAGGAATTCGTCAACAATAATGATAATTCATTGTCATTAGCTATTTAACCCGGGAGGAATATGCGTCGGAAAAAAGTATTTTGATACTACCCAAAAAATTTTAACGTGATACGTTAGGTCAGTCTGTTGCTGCCACTAGCAGAATGGAAAACAGCTTAAGTTATCGAACTCCTACAGTATTGTTCCAAAGTTCCATGACACTCGTGTCGCAATCTGTTTCTGTACGTCAGAAGCCAGAAGGAAACAAAATTGGAGATAAGATTATACTGTAGGTGTTAGCTCAAAGTCACTATTAACAGACCAGACGCTCGGACTAAACAAGGATGGGGTAGGAAATCGGCCATTGTTGTTTGAAATCGTGTCATCCTTATATCTGCTTCGATTTGGAGTAATCAGAAAAAAATCTTCTCTTGAGTCCAGACCACCTGTTCTAAAGATTCGGATAAGTATAAGAATATTGCTCTGCTCGATTTGCTACAGTTTCATTGCGTTTGTATTCCCATTGATTTACTAACAATCCAGACTTTTCGCCGTAGTAATAGATTCTTAAACGTTCGATGCAAACCCCAGGCCGAGTGCTCTATGTTTAACGGTTGTGGGGTTATGTTCTTAAATCATCAAAAGCAAATCCTGGGATAGTTGGAGTTTGCTCTTTTTATAACGAATATTTTTTATACTAAATTCATGGCAAAGTGACCCGCTCGCATTGTGTCTGGAGTGTAGCCTTCATGGTGCGGGGGCGTACTTGGCGGCCACCGCCCTCGCCGCCCACGTGGGTCGATGTCCGCTTTCTGCAGTCGCCGGCACAGATCCCGTCTAAGAAGTTCCTAGCTCACACGAATAGCCAACCAGTCCTGAAAAACAATTACCATGACATTCCTACTCATATTTCGTTCTAACTTTCGTTTAATTCAGTCCCAATAAGTAATTTCCTTGCCGATGTAGCTTCTCTCTTTACTTCGTGACTTCTAGTGCTATGTTATTAGATACTGTCAGCTATAAAAACTTACCTCTACTGCGACCCTTTTTATCTACCAGAGAAACGTTTATTCATTGGGAAGACTGCCTGAACTAAGAAAGCAATCTTGTGGGTTTGATAATTTATGCGCTGCAGCTCGCCTTTGGAACATATGAAGCACCTGGTGATAAATGACACGAGTTCTTTCACCACTCGCGATAGATACTGAATTTCTGTGAGTCTGGAGTTAACGATGCTTCACCACGCTTCACAGGGCTCTACCTTCTCTCTTTCCTAATGCATTTTGTTTCCGTGTTCGAGTTCGATGCTTCATACGTACCCGAGCTTCCCATTTCACTGAAGTGTCAGTCAATGTCGAACATAATCTCTTTGAACGAAGTCTTTGCTCATGGAACGCCGAAATTAGTGAATCCTAATCATACTTCCATTACTTACACTCATTTCTCATCAAATGTCCATCTCCAGAGCTGAAGGAACCACGGTCTTATATAATGTCACTACATGTGCCACAGTTATATGTCACGTATGTGCACTTTTCTCAAGAGGATGTTGCGTCATGAATGGCAAAGTAGTATATGCCACCGGCTTAATATTCCAGGCTGTGGAATTCAGTTTTCCGCAGTTCCATGTTTAGAAGGTCAGAGATACAGCGATGCTTTTAATAATTTCCACAATGAAACTCTGTGTGGAATCTGGCAGAAAACCCAAAGAGATTCTGGTCATATATAAAGCACACCAGTGGCAAGACACAATCAATACCTTCACTGCGTGATAACAACGGTGAAGTCACTGATGACAGTGCCACCAAAGCAGAGTTATTAAACACGGTTTTCCGAAACTCCTTCACCAAAGAAGACGAAGTAAATATTCCCGAATTCCAATCAAGAACAACCTCGAAGATTAGAAACATAGAAGTAGATATCCTCGGTGTAGCAAAGCAGCTTAAATCAGTTAACAAAGCCAAGGCCTCCGTTCTAGATTGTATACCAGTCAGGTTCCTCTCAGAGTACGCAGATGCAATAGCTCCATATTTAGCAATTATATACAACCGCTCGCTCACAGAAAATTCCGTACCTAAAGACTGGAAAGTTGCTCAAGTCACACCAATACCCAAAAAGGGAAATAGGATTAATCTGCTGAATTACAGGCCCATATCACTAACGTCGATTTACAGTAGGGTTTCGGAACATATACCGTATACCAACATTATGAAGTACCGGGTGATCAAAACGTCAGTATAAATTTGAAAACTTAATAAACCACGGAATAATGTAGATAGAGGTGGTAAAAATTGACACACATGGTTGGAATGACATGGAGTTTTATTAGAACAAAAAAAAAAACACCCCATATTGCTAGACGCGTGAAAGATCTCTTGCGCGCGTTGTTTGGTGATGATCGTGTGCTCAGCCGCCACTTTCGTAATGCTTGGCCTCCCAGGTCCCCAGACCTCAGTCCCTGAGATTATTGGCTTTGGGGTTACCTGAAGTCGCAAGTGTATCGTGATCGACCGACATCTCTAGGTATGCTGAAAGACAACATCCGACACCAATGCCTCACCATAACTCCGGACATGCTTTCCAAGCATGTATGCCAATTTGTACCTCTCTATCTACATTATTCCGTGATTTATACAGTTTTCAAATTTATACTGACTTTTTGATTACCCGGTACTTCGAAGAAAACGATTTACTGACGCATAGTCAGCATGGATTCAGAAAATATCGTTCTTGCGAAACACTAATGAAGTAATGAGTGCTATCGACAGGGAATGTCAAATTGCCTCCATATTTTTTGATATTCAGAAGGCTTTCGACACCGTTACTCACAAGCGTCTTCGAACCAAACTGTGTGCCTATGGAATGTCGCCTCAGTTGTGCGACTGGGTCCGTAATTTTCTGTCAGAAAGGTCACAGTTCCTAGTAATAGACGGAAAGACATCGAATAAAACAGAAGTAATATCCGGCGTTCGTCAAGGAACTGTTATAGGCCCTCTATTGTTTCTGATCTATATTAACGACATAGGAAACAATCTAAGTAGCACTCTTACATTATTTGCTGATGATGCTGTCATTTACCGTCTTGTAAAGTCATCAGATGACCAGAACGAATTGCAAAATGATTTAGATAAGATATCTGTGTGGTGCGAAAAGTGGCAATTGACCCTGAATGAAGAAAAGGGTGGAGTTATTCACATGAATGCTAAAAGAAATCCACTAAATTTCGATTACGCGATAAGCCACACACATCTGAAGGCTGTATATTCAACTAAATACTTAGGGATTACAATTACAAATAACCTAAATTGAAACGATAACATAGATAAAGTTGCGGTTGGAGCAAACCAAAGACTGCGATTCATTGGCAGAACACTTAGAAAGTCCAACAGATCTACTAGAGAGACTGCTTACACTATACTTGTCTGCCCTGTTCTGGAGTGCTGCTGTGCGGTGTGGGATCCGTTATCAGGTGAGACTGATACGGATATTGAAAAAGCTCAAAGAAGGGCAGCTCGTTTTGTATCATCGTGAAATAGGAAAGATAGTGCCACAGGCTTGATACGTAGATTGGAGTGGCAATCATTAAAACAAAGAAGTTTTTCGCTGCGACGGGATCTTCTCATGAAATTTCAATCACCAGTTTTCTCCTCCGATTGCGAAAACGATCTGTTGGCACCCACCTGCATAGGGAGAAATGATCATCACGATCTAATAAGAGAAATCAGGGCTCGCACAGAAAAATTTAAGTGCTCGTTTTTCCTGCACGCCGTTCGAGAGTGGAACGGTAGAGAGACAGCTTGAAGGTGGTTCATTGAACCCTCTACCAGGCACTTAATTGTGAATAGCAGAGTAATCACGTAGATGTAGATGTAGGTGCTCCAAATCAGATTAATCAATGCCCAGACGGGCAAAACAATACGACATGTGATTCCCAATGGTAATTGTTCTAGCAGCTGCACTACCCGAAACCCTTCACTGACGAGCTCTAAAGCGTTTACTTTACTGTCTCTCGTTTCTGTTGTCTACAGTCCCGAAATAGAAACAGAAATGACGTATCTTACTTCAGGCGAATGTACGAACGGTTACCTTCAGCCAGTCTACTGACCTCTACAACAGCGAGATTGCCATACACCTTCTTTCCTTTATTTACGAATAATGTTGATGGCAAGTCAAGGATAATCCTAGTTTCATCTGCCTATTTTCATGTAACAACTGTCTACAATTTTCTTATCAGTCATAAAGATTTGTCACAGTTGGACGCTCAATAAAACTGCAATAATTCTTTTATTTCTCTCTTTCATTAGCTTCTGTGCTACGAAGTTTCTAGTGCCGCAACGCTGATTTGAAGATGACTGCATATTACAGCTAAAACTAGCCACTTCTCAAATTCAAATATATAAAATACGGGTTGATTTTTGCATTTCTATGCGATCAGCCGCTGGTAATAATGCTGTTTATTTACATAAAAAGCGCCGATATCTATCTCGAAAAAGACAGGTTCCTCTTCAGGCGGCTGTTCGCATTTTTATTAATTTTGTTGTTGTTCACTTTAGTTGTTACTTGTTTATTTCCAATAACTAATATAAACAATCATAAATGTGATATATAGCCTGAACAGCCTTCTGAGAATGAAACCTTCGCGTAGAAACCAGTAACGGCGCTATTTGTGTAAATAAATACCATTCTTGCCAGTGGTTGGTCGATTTTTTCTTTTTTCCAAAAATCGATTTGTAACAGCTGTATTATGGACTCTTAGATTTGGCCTAACTAACCCAAGCACATCACACACATCCATGCCCGAGGCAGGATTTGAACCTGTCACGCGATTCCAGACTGAAGCGCCTAGAACCGCTCGGCCACCGCGGCCGGCGGAATGTTGAGAGACGACTGCTCCTAGCAACGGTTTTGCTGGCCCCGTAGAGGTTATCCCAGCTTATCCGATTTCCACGGCTACGTGCCTCATCAAATTCATAATGGGTTTGCGTATGCTTTAATGTAATTTTCGATTAACGTTTTACGTCGTTGTAGTACAACACTGACGAGAGTAGGTGATGAGGGAACTTTCGGTCTTGTACCGTGGGCACAAAATGAAATGGTAATCTTTTCTATTAGCGGAAGCTGGCAGGTGAGGAGGTGGGCGTGGCTTGACCGGCGCTGCTGCGTCACTTCCTGCACGGTACAAAGCGAGAAGAAACCGCCAAGATGCTTTCCTGTCGGTGAGAGTTGCTGCTCTCACCTCGGTTTTTGTCAGCTGCCTCCGTGATCACGGCTGCTGCTTCAACAGTACACAGTTCACCCTGAAAGAGCTGGCGTAGGTGTGCTGCACCGTCATAATCTCTGTCGTTTTGCACAATTAACCGCCAACGGCAATTCATCGTGAATTGGTGTAGATTTACTAAGAACATGCTTCTTCATATTCTGCTGTTAAAAAACAAAAAATGTTCCATATGGAAGACGTCCAAAGACTGCAACCACACGCTGAAAATATGAAGCACACAAGACGGTAGACGATCGTCGATTAAAGGTGTATGGCATAATAGTAGAGGGTGTGCACTATGATGTTCACGAAGAATGAGCCGTGAGAATGTTTCCTGAAATATGTGTACCGCGTTTGATGAATACCGACCAAAAGCAAATGCGAAAAATGTATTTTTTTTTTCAGAAATGTCTGGGTTACATAAAAAGTCTCTATCTGATTTATCGTGCCCCTTGGTAACTGTATATGAGGTGAGGATTCATCACTTCACTCCAGAAATGAAACAACAATGAAACCATTGCTCTTCAGTATATTCAAAATCTTTTCATCTTCACAATGTGTTATTCATCCCACCTACTCGTATGTGTATGCATATATCCTTCACTCCACGGTGTTTCACGACGTATACTGGGCATGACACAAATAGCAACCCCCAAAAAAGGAGAATTTCCTTCCTATCACAACGTAGTTTTGCGCCTGGAACTGAAGTGCCTTGTAGGGTGCTCACGTATACCTGACAGCCTCTTTCTGTTTCCGTAAGTAGTTGTTCAGGTATTATTTTTTTGTCACTTTTCTCGCTGTATTGCGTGCGTGACAGCAAGCGTTGCAATACAAAACTAGTTTCGTATTCTGCAGCAGCCAGATTTTGAGCTTTATGTTGTGTCTCTGGCAATTTCCTGTAGTTTCAGCGAATTCCTGCAAGCACGGATACGAATTACAAACGATTAACAAATTCTACGGTAATACACTGTTGTAACACACCACTAACCTACGACCGTTCGCATCAAGCGAATTCAAACGAGACTATCTTCCTTTCATTATAAATGTTGGGCATTATCTAGCGAACCTGCCTGCCCTAAGCTTAATTTTTCTACCGATAAGAGCGGCAGTGCTAACATAATGGAAGGGCAGTAGTTCAAATCTCAGTCCCGCCTTCAAGACATTTCCTTGCTTTCTTTCAGTCGGTAAAGGAAAACATTGGTAGGGTACCTTCGAAAGGATACGTTTGACTTCCCTTGCATCGTTTAAAGTGGCCTTGTCTTCAGCGGGTGGCTAAACATTAATGTTTCTTCCTTTCTTTTTCTGTGCCTTGTCCAAGATGACTGTACCCGTAAAGATTAAATTTAAGACGAAGGTTCACATTCAGCATATTCAAGCATAATTTTATGTACTACAGTTGTTGTTGTGGTCTTCGGTCAGAAGACAGGTTTGATGCATCTCTTCATGCTACTCTAACTTGTGCGTCTCTTCATCTCCGAATAACTACTGCACTCTACATACTTCTCAAGCTGTTTACAGCATTCATGTCTTGGTCTCTCTCTACGATTTTTGCACTTCACCCTACACACACACACACACACACACACACACACACACACACACACACACACACACACACACACCAGATCCCAGGCTGTACCTCCTCATAGTCAGGTGATCTATCCCTCCAATCTTCAGCATTCTTCCGTAGCGCCGCACTTCAAAAGCCTATATTTTCTTCTTGTCTAAACCGTATATGATTCACTTCCGTACATGGCTACACTCCATTCAAATACCTTCAGAAAAGATTTGCTAGCATTTAAATATATATTCGATATTCACAGTTTTCTCTTCTTCGGAAACGCTTTTCTTGTCACTATCGGTTTACATTTTTTATCCTTTCTGCTTCGGTCATCATTAGTTACTTTGCTGTCCAAATAGCAAAAGTTATCTACTACTTTAAATGTCCTGTTTCCCAATCTAATTTCCTCAGCATCACCGGATTTAATTGGCCTGCACTGCATTATCCTTGTTTAGCTTTTGTTGATGTTCGTCTTATAACCTCCTTTCAAGATAGTCCATTCCGTTGAACTGTTCTTCCGAGTCCTTCGCTGCCTCCGACAGAATTACAATGTCATCGGCAAACCTCAAAGTTTTTATCACTTCATCCTGAACTTTAATTCCTACTCCGTTTTTTTCTTTGGGTTGCTTTACTGCTTGCTCAATATACAGATTGCACAACATTGGAGATAGGCTACAATCATATCTCATTCCCTTCTCACGAACGCTTGCCTTTCATGTCCCTCAGCTCTTGTATAACTGCCGTCTGGTTTCTGTACAAGTTGCAGATAGCCTTTCAGTCTCTGTATTTTACTGCTGTTACGTTCAGAATTTCAAAGAGAGTATTCCAGTCAAGACTGTCAAATGCTTTCTCTAAATCTACTATTGCTATAGACACAGGTATATCTTTCCATAACCTGTATTCTGAGAGAAGTCGTAGGCTCAGTATTGCTTTCTTCCTGTTTTTGTTTGAAACCCAAACCGATCTCCTCCGATGTCCGGTTCTACCAGTTTTTCCATTCTTCTGCAAAAAAAAAAAAAAAAAAAAAAAAAAAAAACGCGTTAGCGTTTTGCAGCCATGACTTATTAAAATCATAGTTCAGTAATATTCACACCTGCAGCACCTTTTTTCTTTGGAATTTGAATTATTATATTCTTCTGGAAACAGAAAAGATTGTAACAACTACTGACGTATCTCTTTAAGCAGCGTTGTGGGTAAAATCTTCTCAGGTATTGTTGAAAGGAAAGTGCGAGTATTAGCTGAGGACAAATTGGATGAAAATCAGTGCGGGTTTAGGCCTCTTAGAGGTTGTCAGGACCAGATCTTTAGCTTACGGCAAATAATGGAGATGTGTTACGAGGGGAAAAGGGAATTGTATCTATATAGATCTAGAAAAGGCATATTACCGGGTTCCTAGGAGGTAGTTATTGTCTATTCTACGAGATTATGGAATAGGAGGCAAACTTTTGCAAGCAATTAAAGGTCTTTACATGAATAGTCAGGCAGCAGTAAGAGTTGACGGTAAATTGAGTTCATGGTTTAGAGTAGTTTCAGGGGTGAGACAAGACTGCAACCTGTCTCCAATGTTGTTCATATTATTTATGGATCATATGTTGAAAACAATAGACTGGCTGGGTTACATTAAGATGTGTGAACACAAAATAAGCAGTCTTGCATATGCGGATGACTTACTTGTGACGGCAGATTCGATTGAAAATTTGCAGAGTAATATTTCAGAGCTAGATCAGAAATGTAAGGACTATGGTATGAAGATTAGCATCTCCAAAACGAAAGTAATGTCAGTGGGAAAGAGATATAAACGGATTGAGTGTCAAATAGGAGGAACAAAGTTAGAACAGGTGGACAGTTTCAAGTACTTAGGATGCATATTCTCACAGGATGGCAACATAGTGAAAGAATTGGACGCGAGGTGTAGCAAAGCTAATGCAGTGAGTACTCAGCTACGATCTACTCTCTTCTGCAAGAAGGAAGTCAGTACCAAGACTAAGTTATCTGTGCACCGTTCAATCTTTCGACCAACTCTGTTGTATGGGAGCGAAAGCTGGGTGGATTCAGGTTACCTTATCAATAAGGTTGAGGTTACGGATATGAAAGTAGCTAGGATGATTGCAGGTACTAGTAGATGGGAACAATGGCAGGAGGGTGTCCACAATGAGAAAATCTAAGAAAAACTGGGAATGAACTCTATGGAAGTAGCAGTCAGGGCGAACAGGCTTACATGGTGGGGTCATGTTACACGCCTGGGAGAAGCAAGGTTACCCAAGAGACTCATGTGTTCAGCAGTAGAGGGTAGGAGGAGTCGGGGTAGATCAAGGAGAAGGTACATGGATACGGTTAAGAATGATTTTGAAGTAATAGGCTTAACATCAGAAGAGACACCAATGTTAGCACTGAATAGGGGTTCATGGAGGAATTTTATAAGGGGAGTGTGCTCCAGACTGAACGCTGAAAGGCATAATCAGTCTTAAATGATGATGATGATATTCTTCTTGAATCTTGCGGTATTTTGCCGTTATCATACAACTTGCACATACCGCACTACCTATTCCAGATTGAATTTTACGCATAAGAGAGAGAAATACGGAATCACCTACGAGCCAATTACGCTGGAATCTGTTTCGAATGCTAGCTGTAGAAAGTATTTCTCTCTGAGATATCACCAATAATGAGAAATATTTCTGATGAATATATTGTAGCTCAGTGATCTTGCATATCTGGAGATTTGTGAACGTAAGACATATGATAGTCTTGATGGTATCCAGTCATTGGAAGGCGAAAATAATCCAGGCAAGTGGGTTTCGATCCATTTCCAGGGATATAGCTCTTATTCTGGCACTCTCCTCCTCACACCTCCAAAACAAGAGCAACCTTTACAGACATTCATCGCAACTGGACACGTATCTCAGGGCACAGAGAGCGCAAAAAAAGATACCGCTAAGGAGAAGGAGCCCTTTACTCGGCGCCTGGCGCGATAACCGCACTAGAAACACCCACAGTACGAGTGTGTACTGTCCCAGACGGAGGCAGACTTGGTCTTAAGCTGCGCGGAAAGCGGGCACAGCCGACGTGCGTGCTCCACTCTTGTGTCACGCAAAGACTGCGGGCTTCATGTTTCGGGACTTTATTTGTGTGTGGGCCTACCCCGAGGGGAAACACGGCGAAGCGGTCACGTAAAGAACCTATTTCCGAATATTTTCTTTGTAGACATTGCGTCAATACACTAGTTCTCAGTGTTTTTCCGTAAGTTTAATAAACACAACAGATAAACATAACAGAGACTTCAGACATCGATAATACTGTATATTCTCCTTCACTATTTACAACGGTCTGCCAACGATGAGGTGACTTTTCGATTCCGAGATATGTTCGGAGCGCATTTTCATCCGGAAAGAAAATTCCGTGAAGATCGTTAGAAAGAGAGCTGAAAAGGTGAAAATAGAGAGCGCAAGATCAGGTGAATAAGGTGAGTGCGAAATGAATTCCCATCGCGACTTCTGTATAGTGCTTTTTGTCAGTCTAACAGACAGCATGCGGGCAGGCGTTATCGTGTTGTAGCATCACTTCACGCATTCTTCCTTGTCGCTGTTCCTGGATTGCTTCTGCAATACATGTCACCAGTGACGGTTACATCTCAGGGGAGAAATTCTTAGCACACCACACCACCGCTTTCCACCAGATGCATTACACCATCTTTTATGGATGCGCGCAGGTCTTTGTTGCTGCTTTGTTTCGGCTCAACCAGTCCATTCTCGCCATCGGTAACAATACAAGACATGAATGGTCGGTGTTGTTCACGAACAAACTGAAGACGAGCAGCTAGAGACGCACGTACGGCCACAAGCAGATTTTTGTGACTTCGGCTTAGAGCATGAGGTACCCATACACCCGAATTTTGAATCTTCCCCAGTGCATGCAAACGCCACACGACGGTGGAATGATCATAGTTTATCACATTTGGCAGTTCTAGGGTACACTGACGTAGATCAATGTGGATTAATGCGTATAATGGTCTTCATCAAACCTCGAAGGTCTTCCTGAATCTGGAAAGTAACTGTCAAACGATCCTCCTTAAAACGAGGAAACCATTTTCTTGCCGTGCTCTGTCCAATGGCGTTATTTCCATATGCGGTGAAAATGTTTGTGGCTGCCTCTGCTGCTGTCACCCCACTACTGAACCCGAACAGAAGAATATGTCGGAAATGTTGCGGTTTCTCCACTTGGCACTCTACCATGTTTTACTTCCGTACAGGACTACACTCGATACAAATACCTTCACAAATGGCTTCCTAAACTTAAATTTGTTTAAATGTTAGTATATAATGCTTGTTTTGCTGTTGTCAACGTTGTGAAAATTGGTTTTGGTCACTACTTTAACCACGAATTGCGCTTATTTGGATCATTCTCGTGCATATTTCGATTGACTTGAACCTTTGATTAAAATGATGGTATCATCTACATATCTGTAGTAGTAGCTGATATTTTTGAGGAGGTGGTGATTGGAATTCAGGATTTTGTCTTCTAGGTTACTTATAAAGATTTCTGCTATCAATCCGGAAAGATTTGAGCCCACTGCCAGACCATCTGTTTGTTTGTAGATTTTATTGTTAAATTTAAAATAGTTCTGTGAAAGTGTGAATTCAAGCAGGTCCATTAGTTCATTAATGTGAGTTGAAGGGATTTTTTTGTGTTTATGTAGGTTGGCATTAATTATCTGTAGTGTGGGATCTATTGGCACAGAGGAATATAGGTTTTGTATGTTAAATGAGGCAAGTGTGGCTCCATCAGGTACTTGTATGTTTTTAACATATTGTGTAAATTCTGTTGTGTTTTTAAGTGTTCTCTCATTATTGAATGTGTATGCTTGTTTGAGAATTTTAAAGAGTATTTTATTGAGCTTGAATGTTGGGCTGTTCCTACAGTTCACTATGGGTCTGATGGGGGTCCCCCATCGCCGCGCGTTTGCTGCCGAGTTAACTGTATTCTCAGCTGCATCGGAAGATAACATTCTAAACAACACTTGTTCTCACTATTAACCGAAAGCTCCAGTGTTACTTCCGAAACTACTTTCTTGGCAAGGCCTCAGTGGAGGTAGTTTAACGCATAGGATGCGTCAAACAACTAGAGGTATAAGTTACGAATCGGTATCTTCCATTCCTGCTAGCGCAGTGTACTGTGTAGTTGATGAAAGTTTGGTTTGCCGATTTCTATAATACGGCGATCAGCTGTTATTTTGCCAAGCGGAAGAACGTGTACAATTCAATAACCAGAAATCTTCTGTTAATCAGTTTAGTGTAAAACACTGTGCTAGTTACTTTCAAAATGCATACTGCAGAGCAAAATATTAAACACTGAACATTAACATAATGTTGTTCCATCGTGAGGCTACTGTCTGACGAAACCGTATCCACCAATTTATTTTGCTTTATTCAATAGTTTCTTGTCATTTAAATAAAAAAATGTAACAACTGTAGCTATAAATTACAACTTACGCATTCCGCCTTGAACGAATTGTTATTGATGCGTGCCGGCTGTCTCTCTAGAGAAACACATGGCCGTTTAACTCGTTTTGAAAGTGAGTTAGATATTGTTTCTTAGTTGTCGTATTCGTACAACAAACAACTCATGTCGAGCGTCGACCGTGAGTCCATTGCCTACGCATGGTTGTCCTTGGTTCTGAGCTGCAGTTAGTATTGTCTTGTTCAAACACAACAGACTATAATGGAATGGAGTCGAATTAAATCAGATGATGTTGAAGGAATTAGATTAGGAAGCGAGACACTTAAAGTAGAAGATGATTTTTGGTATTTGGGCAGCAAAATAACTGATCATGGACGAAGTAAATAGATATAATGTGTAGACTGGCAATGACAAGAAAAGCGATTCCGAAGAAGAGGAATTTGTTAACATGGAATGTAGACTTAAGTGCCAGGATGTCTTTTCTGAAGGTATTTATCTGGTATGTATCCAGGTATGGAAGTGAAACATGGGCGATAAACAGTTTAGACCAGAAGACAACAGAAGCTTTTGAAATTTGGAGCTACAGAAGAACGCTGAAGATTAGATGGGTAGATCACGTAACTAATGAGAGGGTACTGAGTATAACTGGGAAGAAAGAAATTTGTGGCACAACTTGACTAAATGGAGGGGTCGAGTGAAAGAGTACATTCTGAGACATAAAGAATCATCAGTTTAGCTTTGGAGGGAAGTGTGTTGGGTAAAAATCACAGAGGGAGACAAGGAGATCAATACAATAAGTAGATTCAGAAGGATGTTGGATACAGTAGTTATATGGAGATAAAGACACTTGCATAGGGCAGAGTAGTATGAAGAGCTGCATCAAACCAGTCTTCTGACTGTAGACCACAGCAACAAATAAAATATCGTTCATTGCTGTCGCAGATTGTCAAACTGCAAATTACCGTTTAGTAATATGTAGACTGTATTGTTAAATTTACTTTGAGAATTGACTTGAGGCTACAATTTAAATAAGACAAATTGAAACATAAATGCGTTGTTTTTGGAAATACGTGGTAAAGTATTAGGGGACCGAACTGCTGAGGTCATCGGTCCCTAAACTTACGCACTACGTAATGTTACTTACTCTAAGGACGACACACACAACCATGTTCGAGGGAGGACTCCGACCTCCGCGGGGGCAGCCGCGCGCTCCGTGACAAGACGTCCTAGGCGGCGCGGCCACCCTACGCGGCTAAATGAGTTGTGTGACAATATATAAATAATGTGATGTGCCGTATTGTGATTCCGACAAACGATTTAATAAGTGAGATTCATATTTCAGTATGTTGATTGGCGACAGATAGGACTAACAGAGAAATAATTTCGACATATGAGTTACACGAACAACAAAATTTAGTGGAAAGGTGTTAAATACGGGACAGAATAATTTTTTTAGCTCTCGAATACGGTAAGTCCCTTTTTGTGAGGGACGGTTGCCGACCGTAATGAGAGTACTATGATGGCGCCAAGATTTGTCGGAGGGCGATGGGCACGGTAAGGGGAAAGTGGCTAGTGAGCATGCGCAACATGAGTAGACAAGTCCTGGCGGCAACCCACGGCCGCAGTGTGGCAAGCACTGTTGCCAACTCTGCAAAACGAAAAATTCCAGGAAAAAGCTGAAATAAAACAAAGTGTACTGTAATACAGTTTTCTTTTGTAATAACTGTACTGTGTGAGATATTAAGTGAAGGAGGGACGCGTACGAAAATCCAGTAGGATAGATATTTCCAGAATGAAAACTTCACTCTGCAACCGTAAAAGAGAACTGTATCTAACAGCAAGAGGGAGTACTGACCCCGAAATTGTTCAATATTATAAAAACTATTGTGCGGTACTAAGAAAAGTTATTAAAAAGTCCAGAAGCATGTGTATCATGTCTGAGATCAGTAACTCTGATAATAAAATTAAAGCAATTTGGAATATTATTGAAAGGGAAACAGGGCAACCAAGAGCACAGGAAGACTTTAGTGCAATAAAACTGAATGACAAGTGCACTAACAAACAATCAGAGATTGAAAATATTTTGAATAATCATTTTTTAAATGTTGTGGAGAAAATAGGATCTAGATCTTCACTAGAAGAGGCAAGGCTATTAATAGAAGAGGCCATACCTGCGCAGTTTGAAACTACTGTAATTCCACCAACCTCTCCCTCTGAAATCAGTAAAATAATAAACTCACTGAAAAGTAAAAGCTCTTACGGAATTGATGGCATTTCCAGCAAAGTACTTAAAGCTTGTTCCCCACAGATAAGTAGGATTCTCAGCCACGTATGTAATAGCTCTTTGGAGCAGGGTGTTTTCCCTGATAGACTGAAATATGCCATTGTAAAACCATTGCATAAAAAGGGGGATACGTCGGATGTCAACAACTACCGCCCAATCTCTCTTCTGACAGCTCTATCAAAAATTTTTGAGAAAGTAATGTATTCAAGAGTAGCCTCCCATATTTGTAAAAATAAAGTACTAACAAAATGTCAGTTTGGTTTTCAGAAAGGCTTTTCAACAGAAAATGCTATATATGCTTTCACTGATCAAATATTAAATGCTCTGAATAACCGGACATCACCCATTGGTATTTTTTGTGATCTCTCAAAGGCCTTTGATTGTGTAAATCATGGAATTCTTTTAGATAAGCTAAATCATTATGGTTTGAGTGGGGCAGTGCACAAATGGTTTAATTCATACTTAACTGGAAGAATGCATAAAGTTGAAATAAGTGGTTCGTGTAATGTCAAAACAACAGCTGATTCCTCAAACTGGGGTGCTATCAAGCACAGGGTCCCACAGGGTTCGGTCTTAGGTCCTTTACTGTTCTTGATATACATTAATGACTTACCATTCCACATTGATGAAGATGCAAAGTTAGTTCTTTTTGCTGATGATACAAGTATAGTAATAACATAAAAAACCAAGAACTAAGTGATGTAATTGTAAATGATGTTTTTCACAAAATTATTAAGTGGTTCTCAGCAAACGGACTCTCTTTAAATTTTGATAAAACACAGTATATACAGTTCCGTACAGTAAATGGCACAACTCCAGTAATAAATATAGAATTTGAACAGAAGTCTGTAGCTAAGGTAGAATTTTCAAAATTTTTAGGTGTGTCCATTGATGAGAGGTTAAACTGGAAGCAACACATTGATGGTCTGCTGAAACGTCTGAGTTCAGCTACGTATGCTATTAGGGTTATTGCAAATTTTGGTGATAAGAATCTCAGTAAATTAGCTTACTATGCCTACTTTCATTCACTGCTTTCGTATGGCATCATATTCTGGGGTAATTCATCGTTGAGTAGAAAAGTGTTCATTGCACAAAAACGTGTAATCAGAATAATTGCTGGAGCCCACCCACGGTCATCCTGCAGACATCTATTTAAGGATCTAGGGATCCTCACAGTAACCTCACAGTATATATATTCCCTTATGAAATTTGTTGATAATAATCCAATCCAATTCAAAAGTAATAGCAGTGTGCATACCTATAACACCAGGAGAAAGGATGATCTTCACTATGCAGGGTTAAATCTGACTTTGGCACAGAAAGGGGTAAATTATGCTGCCACAAAAGTCTTTGGGCACCTACCAAACAGCATCAAAAGCCTGACAGATAGCCAACTAACATTTAAAAATAAATTAAAAGAATTTCTAGATGACAACTCCTTCTACTCATTGGCTGAATTTTTAGATATAAACTAAGTATTAAAAAAAAACCTTAATCATTAGTGTCATGCAATATTTTGTGTAATGTAATTTCTTGTACAGACATCTTTTATTAACCTGACACGTTCCACATCATTACAAAGTGTCGTATTCATGATCTATGGAACAAGTATTAATCTAATCTAATCTAATCTAATCTGTGCGCTGATATGAAACTTCCTAGCAGATTAAAGCTGTGTGCCCGACCGAGACCAGAACTCGGGACCTTTGCCTTTCGCGGGCAAGTGCTCTACAGTTTTATTCTGCCAGGAAGTTTCATATCAGCGCATACGCCGTTGCAGAGCGAAAGTAGATAGCTACAACTGTAAGAACAACAATTTAATCAAATTTTATACAATAACAAACCAAAATGTGATTTTGACGGATTTCTTTTCTTCAGAATCAAGTTCTTGAAAAAATAATTTCCTCATGTTTCCTCATATCAGATATGTAATTCAGTTAAAAACAAATTCAGGAAATAACTGTTGCACAGGATTTCGCATCTTATCTTTAATGCTTGTACGACTTTTTATTTTAATGCCTTTAATAACCGTAGAGAAAGCACAATAAAAAAATTAGAGGTGTGCCTTGTGTATGTCGTTAAAGAAATGATTCTGGATGCACGAGTACTTCGAATGCAGACATAACAATTTAAGATTTTATTACTACGATGTACATACAAAATATCAGCCTATTTTCAAACTCTAGATATTTTGAGGCAAAAATATATTTAAACAAACATCTTCCCGTATCTTTCGCATAACTGTCTTTTCCTCACAAAAAGGATAAATAATGTTTCTGGTAGGTACTCCAAGGGCAGACTTCAGAAGATCTGCACTCCACTATTACATCATTTCTTACACACAGCAGTCTGCTGCATCGAGGGAAGTTCACTCTTCCTCTCCTCGCTCCATTCTCTGGCAATTTGTTTATTACAGCAGTGAAGGGTACTTCTGATTCATCCCGCAAATCAGAGTCCGCTTTGCTTAGAAGAGCTTCCATCATTATTGTGTAGTTACGATACTATGCTATGCTGTAAACAGAGTTACCAGTAAGGCTGTCAGCGGTTTATTTTTCGTTCTTTTGTCTTTGGTCTTTTGTATGTGTATGCCGACGAGCCCAGGACACAAACCAACACAACTTTAGCTTGTTGCATTTTTAATTCAGTCTAATAATACATTTTCATGGAATATTGAAGCACGTTTTGAAAGCTTAGCTCAATGTAAATATTTTCCTTTAATTAAATGGATTTTAATGCTCTCTTGTTGCCAAGGAAAAACGAGAGCTAGATAAAGAGCCAAATGCTTATGAAAAGATCATATTTTCGGACCCGAGCTAAATCACTTATTTACCAGCTAAATGGTTCTAAGAAACCATACTTAGCTGTAAGAAAGCTGATTTGGCAACACTGATTGCCAGCGGCCGATGTAGGCACTTCAGGATGTTGCGCCAGCGCCAGATGGCATGCCTGCAACCTCCCGCACCCTGTCGTGGCGCAATATAGTAGCATTAACGTCAGATTACTTCTCGCTAACAACTCATCGGTTGTCGCTGCTCTGCTTTCGGAGGGCGCTACGGAGAGATTTACTGCTCAGCTCAGTACGTCGACACACAGTACGATGTTCTGCCACTTCAAGAGGAAATTTTGTTGTTGTGTGACTGGTCAAATTCTGGTAAAAAACATTTTGTTGTTGTGTGACTGGTCAAATTCTGGTAAAAAAACATTTTGTTGTTGTGTGACTGGTCAAATTCTGGTAAAAAAACATTTTCTCCATCGCCGGCGTAGACAATGATTGCCTCCGTTGCCCACCGCCGCAAGCCAGCGACCTCGGCCACGGCCACGGTGGCGTGTATTCTCGAATAATGCACGGCCACAAAGCCGACGTCTGGTCTAAAAATAACTGCGTCAATAAACGGAAACACGAAACTCCATTGACCAGGAGCGCCGTGTTGACCACGCATCGCGCTCCACAGAGAAGCGACTAGGAATCTGCAGTTGTCACACTGAAGTGAAATGTCCATCTAATAAAGGCCGGTGTTGCCTATCGGTAAATGAATAAAAGCCGAGAACGGCAGTGATGATTTGCAACAAAGTGCCCGCAGCGCGTGTCTCATAGAATACAAGCAATATTCGAAGGGAAGTTAGCCATTAAGCGAAGGTCGGTTTAGACAAACAAGATTTTGCCTTTCCTTACACAAAAGCAGTGGGGCCATCGGGTGAGGTGGTGGGATATTCCAGTCTTCCACGAGAAACATCCTCGGCCGCCGTACAAACGGTGTCCGACTGTTTCTGTCCCGCTGTGCGACGTAATTGCTCTACGGACTTCTAAGAAAACATGCCATTGGTCTACCCAGATTCAGTTCCTGGACTAACATGTTTTCGGTCATTTGGAAAGGAAGCCACTTCAGGTGCTTGAGTCGGTTGAGCCGCGTGGCCGAGCGGAAAAGCGCGTCCCTAGCAGCTGAAAGACCGCGGGCTCGAATCGCGCTCACACCACGTAGTTGTTTTTCAGTCTACATTTAACCCTGTCTTCACTCCCTAAAGATGCAAAGATTCGCCAGAAACGACATGTGGTTCGAATCCACGTTAAACTCTAGGTCCCCTTTCCCCGGTCGGATAACCGGGGTATATTAAGAACACGTAAGTCGCAAAGTGGCGTCCAATAGAAAGACTTGCACCGGGACACCGAGCCACACGAAATTATTATTGTTATTTCTATTATTATTTCTTTTCCTTCTCAGACGTTATGTCTGGTTATTATTATTATTATTATTATTATTGTTAATGTTCTTATTAACATTATTATTTTATTAGCACTGTCTGCTTTAGTCTTACTCGATTCAGGAGAACTGCAGAAAATCTAAATGTTATGCAATTTCAGCATTTTCGTTGAGGGAGCGCCAGCAACGCCGTTGTTTCACGAAGAGTTTGTTGCAAATCTGTCACAGTTGCAGTACATATGTTTTGGCGACTATTTTCTAGCCGACTGGTTCATTCTCAAGCCAGACCTATTGAGACAAAAAGCAGATTACAGAGTACCTGACGGCTCAACACAAAAGTTTTGTCTCAAGTACAGATAGTGTTGAGGATCAGTGGACAAAGTTCAAAACCATCGTACAATATGCGTTAGATGAGTATGTGCCAAGCAAGATCGTAGGAGATGGAAAAGAGCCACCGTGGTACAACAACCAAGTTAGAAAACTGCTGCGGAAGCAAAGGGAACTTCACAGCAAACATAAACATAGCCAAAGCCTCGCAGACAAACAAAAATTACGCGAAGCGAAATGTAATGTGAGGAGGGCTATGCGAGAGGCGTTCAATGAATTCGAAAGTAAAGTTCTATGTACTGACTTGGTAGAAAATCCTAAGAAATTTTGGTCTTATGTCAAAGCGGTAGGTGGATCAAAACAAAATGTCCAGACACTCTGTGACCAAAATGGTACTGAAACAGAGGATGACAGACTAAAGGCCGAAATACTAAATGTCTTTTTCCAAAGCTGTTTCACAGAGGAAGACTGCACTGTAGTTCCTTCTTTAGATTCTCGCACAGATGACAAAATGGTAGATATCGAAATAGACGACAGAGGGATAAAGAAACAATTAAAATCGCTCAAAAGAGGAAAGGCCGCTGGACCTGATGGGCTACCACTTCGATTTTACACAGAGTACGTGAAGGAACTTGCCCCCCTTCTTGCAGCGGTGTACCGTAGGTCTCTAGAAGAGCGTAGCGTTCCAAAGGATTGGAAAAGGGCACAGGTCATCCCCATTTTCAATAAGGGATGTCGAACAGATGTGCAGAACTATAGACCTATATCTCTAACGTCGATCAGTTGTAGAATTTTGGAACACGTATTATGTTCGAGTATAATGACTTTTCTGGAGACTAGAAATCTACTCTGTGGGAATCTGCATGGGTTTCGAAAAAGACGGTGGTGTGAAACCCAGCTCGCGCTATTCGTCCACGAGACTCAGAGGGCCATAGACACGGGTTCACAGGTAGATGCCGTGTTTCTTGACCTCCGCAAGGCGTTCGATACAGTTCCCCACAGTCGTTTAATGAACAAAGTAAGAGCGTATGGACTATAAGACCAATTGTGTGATTGGATTGAGGAGTTCCTAGATAACAGAAGGCAGCATGTCATTCTCAGTGGAGAGAAGTCTTCCGAAGTAAGAGTGATTTCAGGTGTGCCGCAGGGGAGTGTCATAGGAACGTTGCTATTCACAGTATACATAAATGACCTAGTGGATGACATCGGAAATTCACTGAGGCTTTTTGCAGATGATGCTATGGTGTATCGAGAGGTTGTAACAATGGAAAATTGTACTGAAATGCAGGAGGATCTGCAGCGAATTGACGCATGGTGCAGGGAATGGGAATTGAATCTCAATGTAGACAAGTGTAATGGGCTGCGAATACATAGAAAGATAGATCCCTTATCATTTAGCTACAAAATAGCAGGTCAGCAACTGGAAGCAGTTAATTCCATAAATTATCTGGGAGTACGCATTAGGAGTGTTTGAAAATGGAATAATCATATAAAAAGTTGATCGTCGGTACGGCAGATGCCAGACTGAGATTCATTGGAAGAATCCTAAGGAAATGCAATCCGAAAACAAAGGAAGTAGGTTACAGTACGCTTCTTCGCCCACTGCTTGAATATTGCTCAGCAGTGTGGGATCCGTACCAGATAGGGTTGATAGAAGAGATAGACAAGATCCAACGGAGAGCAGCGCGCTTCGTTACAGGATCATTTAGTAATCGCGAAAGCGTTATGGAAATGATAGATAAACTCCAGTGGAAGACTCTGCAGGAGAGACGGTACTGGCTTTTGTTAAAGTTTCGAGAAAATACCTTCACCGAAGAGTCAAGCAGTATATTGCGCTCTCCTACGTATATCTCGCGAAGAGACCATGAGAATAAAATCAGAGAGATTAGAGCCCACACAGAAGCATACCGACAATCCTCTCCACGAACAATACGAGACTGGAATAGAAGGGAGAACCGATAGAGGTACTCAGGGTACCCTCCGCCACACGCCGTTCGGTGGCTTTCGGAGTATGGATGTAGATGTGGATGTAGATGTAGATGTAGAATGCACTGAAAGTGCCTAATCTTAATGACAACCATTTCAGATTGGGAATTCACTCATCACACAGTAACACTAGATAAACATCATAATATATGCTTCTGATTTGCAAAGCTATCATATGTATTTTGTAATATTTATCTACCATCACTGTGTGATGTATGTATTGCCAATACCAGATGTTTGTCATTAAGATTAGGTTTTTTCAATGCAGCCTCTATAGGTCTGGCTTGGATGTTGGTTCGAAAATAGTCGTCAAAATATATGTACAGCAACTGTGGCAGATACGTAATTAATAAAACTCGTCATGAAATCTAAATGTGTATGGCAGGGCGTGGATATGAACACCGCATGCCATGAATTAGAGTTAAATGCCGTTATCAGTGCGTTACCACTTACTGTGAGCAGTTTTATTATGTCCTCACAATATCCGAAAACTATGGCTTTCGGCAGCTTTCCCATCGGCACCTCCCCTCCACTGCCGCCACTACTGCTGCCGTCTTGTGTTTACTGCACGATCTCGCTTGATTTCCGGAATTTATTTAGCTTTGAACATCATTACACCAGTCGGGCACGCTATGCAACCTCAACGAGCGACAGAACTTCACAAGTCTCGCAGAAGCAAAACGCTTTCTCCACTTACTTTCGCGTTACAATGTGCCTCTTATTAATTTGTAATTGTCTTTCGCAGCACACCACATTATTTGAAATATTTGTACACAAACTACTGTCCTTCTATTGTCGGGGATAACAGTTGTGACTGCTTTGTGTGTGAAGCAGAAATTTTAAATACTCGAGGAGAGCGGCTGGTCCCGGCGGAGGTTCGAGTCCTCCTCTAGTACAAGGGTACTAGATCACCCGTCGAACGTCGACATTTTATGTGACAGAACGGAATCGCCAATTCCATTGGAAACCTGAAAATGTGTTTGTCCTTAGGATAATTTAGGTTAAGTAGTGTGTAAGCTTAGGGACTGATGACCTTAGCAGTTAAGTCCCATAAGATTTCACACACATTTGAACATTATGAACTCGAGGAGAGGTCCAAGGAATCCACTCATGACGGCTGTCGCTGAGCACCGCCTGTAGTAACAAGACCGGAATAGTCGTCCAGGCACCAGGCTTCTACGAACATGTATTTAAAGTATTTCTAATTTAGGATGACACAAAATCCAAACATGGACGGAGACTTCTAATAATTTCCGGGTATGCAGCCGGATCCCGTCGACATTCTGCCACGATATTTCGGCCCAGAGACGTCCGGCCATCATCAGGTGAGTACACAACAGTAGTTGTGTACTCACCTGATGATGGCCGGACGTCTCTGGGCCGAAATATCGTGGCAGAATGTCGACGGGATCCGGCTGCATACCCGGAAATTATTAGAAGAACAAATACGCCGGGAAAATTTCAGAAGTCACATGGACGGAGACATTTTTTGTTTAAGTAGTGTTCTGGTTCTGACCCTCAGTTTATCAAGATGTCACAGACTCGCTCATCCATCAGAGCCACAAGAGACCTAAGAGGAACGTTCATTTCACGGGATGACACTAAGAGCACAGAAAGAGAAATGCGTATCAAGACACCAGCTGTCGGATTCGGTTATAACAAGAGCGCGACACCAAAATACCGCCGCCACCTTGCCGTTGCTACAACAGTACCACAGGGTTTGGTTGATTGGATTCCAGACATCCAGAAAAACACCGATAGCGCCACCTGAACAAAGGTACTAGATCACTCGTCGAACGTCGAAATTTTATGTGACAGAATGGAATCGCCAACTCTATTGGAAACCTGAAAATTTAAAATCCTACGATAATTCAGATTTTTAACAAACGCGTTATAAATCTCTATCAGTGAGACTGTAGCATGGAGCTAGTCTTTAATTCTAGAAAATTCATCAATCTTGTTGGTAAATAAACCACGGTGATAATGACAAATCAAAAAAAATTGCAAGAATGTACTCGCATTAACACACGTACACACATAATGGACAAATTTTGGACAATCTAGGACGCTTGGTATGAAGCAGTGTCAGCCAACTGGCAAATAAAAAGTTGACCGATCATATCCCACACATATTCGTCCGGAGACGAACATGTCGGCGAGGGAAGCAGTGGAATAGGTAGTTGTTCAGAGAAGGCTTGCACATTTCTCGCGACATGTGACCGAGACTTGTTGTTGTTGTGGTCTTCAGTCCGAAGACTGGTTTGATGCAGCCCTCCATGCTACTCTATCCTGTGCAAGCCTCTTCATCTCCAAGAATTATGTTACTGAAATATGGCACGTGGAGTTATCTGCTGGTGAGACAGTGCTTCGGGCTCTAAAAATCTCCCTGGTATAGCGATTGCTGTTAGGATAGCTCTCAATACATAGGGTGCGAGATCACACGTTTTAACTCATGGTTTCCCAAACTATCACATTTGGCGTTTGTCCGCTGTGCTTCTCAACAATGCAGTCTACTCGACTGTGTTCCCCACGGTAACGTCCACCACATACACGGCCATCACTGTAGGACAAGTTGAAGCGGGCCTGGTCCAGAAACACTATATTTTGCCACTCAACATGCCACTATGATGTTCACGTGTCTACCACAGCTTGAGGCATTGGTGTTTTCTGGTCAACGGAAACCGACGAAATGACAGTATAGTCCACGGCTGTCGGCGCCGACCAGGCGACTACCACATCGGTTGTGGGGATTCAACTTCGAGCCGGAGAAGACAGCGGTCATTTCATGCACTGGTCACGTTGTATTGTCCTGTACCCGCTTGTCGCTGTGTGCCACGCTCTTTTATGCCATAATTTCACACACGCGTCAATGTCGTAGCAAGGGGTCATATATGAGCTGCACTGTCACGGTACGACAAACATATTTCCCGGAGATCAGCCCTGTGCCCTAATAGGACTCTCTCAGATGGTTTTATTGCGTCCGTTGAATTCGACGAAGGATATCGACACTTGCTTGCACGTTTCCACTTCGTTTGACGGCTTTGCACCGACTGAGCTTGGCGTGACGCTCACCTGTCCGGTCACATGAATGGGGGCTCTGCTGGACTTATGTTCAGGCCATCTCTCCGCAGTCTTAATCAGTGGTTATGGTTCCACTGTTCTACACGTACTCCGGTGGGGTGATTCGGACCATTCATTCTGGCTGTTGCAATTTTCATGAACAGCTTTGTATTTCACAAATGGTTTTTATCTGTCCAGCAAGTTTTCGAAAAAAGATAGTCTATAAAGGGAACAGTATTTTGCTGTAATGGATAAGAACAGATCAGACAGTTCACTAGACGAGGAATTTGACGAAAGTTAATGTTTGCAATTAAACATTTTCTCAAAAAATTAATAGCCAGGAAATTTAAAAATCCAATATCAAAGTATGCCTTCATAGCAGTTTCAGACACATTAGCTAGCAAGCCGAGTGACTTCATTCTCACTTTTCGCTCATTCCACGGCTATTATTTTTGGCTAAATTATTTCATTTAAGATATTAACTGTTTATCGTTGTAGTTAGTTTTCACAGTCTGTCTCAAGAAGAAACTAGAGTCGTCCCGTATTCAGAGAATGAGTGCAGGGGAATTGATGCAGGAATTCTGCACTGCAGCTCATGCAAAGATGCTATTGGAGGTGATCTGCCACTACCTACTTCTGACCTGTGACGGAGTGTTAAGTTTGTATCTGTGGCATGTACATGGTAGGTGAGTGCTTGTACAGTGTAGTGTTGCATTTCTGTTGTTATCCACGAAGGGAAGGGAGAAGGTGAACCCCGGTGCCGGCACGTAGCCCATTCGTCTGGAAGAACACCAGCGGCGACAACGAACGTAACGTCTCCAACTGGCGGACGTGTCACCAACAGTGTCCTGTGCCCTCACTTCATGAGACTCTACGGAGAAGTGCAGTCTGTCTAACGCAGCCAAAAAACAGCGTAACCCAGTTTGAAAAAAAAAAAAAATGGTTCAAATGGCTCTGAGCACTATGGGACTTAACATCTGAGGTCATCAGTCCCCTAGAACTTAGAACTACTTAAACCTAACTAACCTAAGGACATCACACACATCCATGCCCGAGGCAGGATTCGAACCTGCGACCGTAGCGGTCTCGCGGTTCCAAACTGCAGTGTCTAGAACCGCTCGGCCACAACGGCCGGCCAGTTTGAAAAGAATCCGTATCTCGATAGGTAGAAAGATCAACTAAGTAGGAAAATATTCTCGCCTGCCGCTATCCGAAATCTCGAATAAATTATGAGGAGTCAGACGCGCGCATGTTGCGCCGGACAGTCTGTGCTATGGTTGTCACTGGAGTTCTAATGCGTTTCAATGATACAGCTAAAGTCTGCCTTTTGAGCGTTACAAATGCGAATTCAAGCTTCTTCGGTATTTTCTTTGCAGGAAAAAACCTCTGACGTCATTAAATTACTGTTCAGAAAGTGGAGTGGTAAATAGTAGGTGCAGCGGGAGTGTCTAGGAGAAAGTGAGAGCACGAGCGATGTCCGCTTCGCTAATAACCAGTTATCAGGCTAGCCGCCCTGCACAGCACACGACACGTAATCCGCTGGATGCTCCTTCCAGTCCAGCTCCGAGGTGTTTCTACGCCCGGCAGTCATATCGGCCCCGGCAGTCAACAGATGACAAAGAATTTTGTTAACCTTGCAGGAACGAACGTCTGTTGTACAGATTCACAATGTAACTTTAACGCACAGGAGTAGGCATTACAATACCTAGCTCGTCAGCTAAAACGAAAAAAGTTTGGCCCAGATACTACTTCCGCTACAATGCTCTAGAAGTAAAATCTGGGCCCAATTACTGAAAATTTTATATACACATGTATCTTTGTACATTTGTAGCCACACGATTACTCTATAGCTCACACTTGGATGATTGGCGTAAGAGATAGGACACCATTTTTGAAAGGAAGGAGAGAAGATGAGGGTTTAACGTTCCGTCGATGTCAAGGATATTAGAGCGGGCCACTTTCAATACATATCTCTACCACTCCACTCTAGAATATCGTGTTGCAAAAATTAGCACCTAAATTTTTCCGCAAGAGCTCTAATTTCTCTTATTTTACAGCGAAGGTAATTTCTCCCAATGTTAGTAGGAGACAATAAAAGTTTTTTGTATTCGGAGGAGAAACAGATTGAAATTCCGCAAAAAGATTTCGCCACAATGGAGAACATCTTCGGTTTAATGATTGTATTCCTAGATCGACTGTCACATCCTTAATCTGAATCCCCTATTTGTGAAAACACAAAACGAGCCACCATTCTTTGAACTATTTCGACGTCTTCCGTCCTATTGCAATGCTATCACATTTGGCAGCAGCAGTTTAGAAGAGGGCGGACAAGCGCTATGGATTTCATGTACCTTCTATGTGTTCTCATAATAAAAGTCACTCTTTCGTTCACCTTCCCTATTAAATTTTCTGTATGATAGTTCTAATACAAGTTATTCAGAACTGCAATGGCTAGATATGTACTTTAATGGGCGCCCCTGCAATGGTATCGTTTATTATGAAGCAGAACATCATAATTCGCTTAGTATATGTGTGGTGGAATAGCACACATCTCATTGTTCAATGTACGATGTCACTTTTTGTTTCGTTCATATAGTTTATCCAAATCATATGATGCGTGTTTTTCAAGACCCGCATCATTGGTTCCTGTATTTTCATAAACGATAATCCATATTAAATCGTACGACAAAATAAAAAAAGTAAACTCCAAACAAATCGTGCAACATTTACTATAATCTCAAGTCAACTGCTATCGCTGTTTCCTTGAAGCCTTTGCTGGATGCGCTATGTCAAATCAGAATGAAGTGAGCTCTTCGGTATTCGGCGTGACGGGCCACCCCATCCAGAATGAATAAATATATTGACGTGCGGTTTTCGGAAGTTGTAGAGGACAATGTGGTGGATTTACTGACGTTGGCAAGTAATTTTTCTTTCTAATGGAACCACATACTTTTTCTGTGGCATTCAAAAGAAGTTTCTAAGGGAACTTGAGCGACATATGGGACTTGATAAAATAGTATCAAGATAACAGAGCCGCAAACCACTGTTACGCCGTGAGGAGAAGAGTTTCCACAAACGTCTGCCTTATTATACACATGTCACCAAGCACGTAACTCAGGCACGGTTCGTGTGTTTATTATCATGGCTGTCACATCCAGGGCTCAAAATGTTGACCTTGAGCATTGATACACTCTACAAAGTGACGCTGGAGAAACAATACTACACGTTGGATATCATCTGGATTTAATGGCAGCACAATCCCGTGGTATAAGGCATTTCATGCTTTCGGGATGTGTCTTTGTTTCCTAATAGACATTTTGTTTTGATTTTCGTCGCAGATAAGATTATAGAAGTGTTAAGTTTGATGAATGTGCAAACCATTTTGCGTTTCCTGAACGACCGTTCCAACGCTCTTTCAGTGTTCTCTTAAGAGGTCCTGTCATTACACATGCGGAATGTGAGGCGCATGCGTCATGTTGGTACCACACTGACTGTCTTATGGCCAGTGGGACTTTTTCTAATAACTGCAGCAGTAGCATATCTTAGGAATCTGAGCGTGTTTGGATTCCCATCAGTAAAACAGGGACCAATGATGCGGGTTTGAAAATCACGCACCAAACGCTTCTAGACTAAGTGCGTTGATTTTATGCTCTTCTTTGAGTCGACGTTGATTTTGAGCTGACGATTAGTGTACATTGCCAAGATTGAGTTGCCCATGGTTTGTAAACGATGCTTCTTCGTTAAACAAAATTTTGAATACGTATGCCGCATCGCTTTAGAGTTTTCATAGACAACATTTGGACAACTGTAATCGGTTATGGAAGTCATTACCATGAAGCTGTAGATGCAGTGAAATGTGAAGGGGATGAAATGGAGGATGAAACGTAGCGTTCGTAGAACACTCGTTATATTGATTGCTCTCGTACTTCCAAGATTCCTCTTAGTGGCATTTGCTTAGAGTGCGGCTGCTGCTAAAAGGGTTAGTTCCATTTCTTTCATCAGTTGCGCTTGTTTTTGTATGGAATATTTAATTCTCCACATTTCTAGTTACTAAAACTTATTTTACGATTCTTGCAAAGACAGATCGTGAGCGCTTGGCTCGACCTGGAGACTCTTCGCCACACAACTGCACTGCTGCTCGAAGAGTTTGGCAGCATTCGCCATACGCGACATTCACGTTTTCCACTGTCGTGTACATTGTGAATGTCTCAGTAAAACTATATATTTCCATTGTAAATAAAAACGAAGTTTATGTCCTAAATCGGCGACTGTAAGCGATAGAAATTACTTGCTAACGTCTGGGAATTCGCCTGATTGTCCGCTATGACTTGGGGAAAACGCACCTCAGTATACTTATTCCTTCAGGATATATTTCAGGTGGTCTTTCTTAGCTGCACCACCTTGAATACTCTTGAGGATTCTGTAGGAAGTACGACTGGGTTTCGGAGCAGGTTCTAGAAAATTCCCTTCATAAGAAAGGAAATTTGTTAACTTTGCTGAGTGGCGAAGAATTTGGGAGCCTGTCAAATGGTTCAAATGGCTCTGAGCACTATGGGACTTAAACTTCTCAGGTCATCAGTCACCTAGAACTTAGAACTACTTAAACCTAATTAATGTAAGGACATCACACACACCCATGCCCGAGGCAGGATTCGAACCTGCGACCGCAGCGGCCGAGCGGTTCCAGACTGTAGTGCCTAGAACCGGTCGGCCGTTCCGGCCGGCTTTGGGAGCCTGTCACTTGCCCTCAGTGCCTACTTATGCGTGATAAGACAGACAAGAGGCTATTCTCCGACTTTAAACAGGATGTACGCCATCTTCCAGTAAGAGAACATGAGACTACAGGTGTTTCCCAGACAGTGGCGAGGTTATCTGTTATTGCAAGGCTCTACACGCGACCTCCATGCACCGACACGAAAACGATCGTTCCTTTGAGCAGGATTTCGCGTGGTGACGAACTGCCACAAAGGCTGAGCAGCGAGAAATAAGGATGACGCGCGAGGCTTATTTTGTCGCCTTTGCCAGCCGGCGCAGCTGCTCTTTCGAAATCGTGAATATGTCGCAGCGTGTGGACAGCGCAGCTTGCTTTGCTCTTCTGCTGGTTTCTCAGAAGCGGTGGCGCTTGCTGCCGGGAGAGGTAGTGAGCTGGACAAGAAAGAGCAGAGAGGGATACATGGTTCCACGCGGCTGCCTCTCATTTACCAAGAATAAGTTTAATAACAGAATAAGATACCTCAAATTATCCTTGAGGACTGTAAAAAAAATGTCTGGGGAACACTGACCCCTTTGACACCACCTGTCTCTTTGAAAAATGGTGTCATGAAAATGGCAAAAACAAAACACACATCGAAATCCAATACGTGCAAAATATGAGGCCTAATATGCAGAGGGAAGCGACGAATGTAAATTTGTACCAAGGTGAATACCAAGTGCCGGCCGCTGTGGCCGAGAGGTTCTAGGCGCTTCAGTCCCGAACCGCGCGACTGGTACTGTCGCAGGTTCGAGTCCTGCCTCGGGCATGGATGTGTGTGATGTCCTTAGGTTAGTTAGGTTTAAGTACTTCTAAGTCTGGGGGACTGATGACCTCAGATGTTAAGTAACATAGTGCTCAGAGCCATTTGAACTACTTGAATACCAAGTGGACTGAGGCGTGAGTGGGAATATGGATTGAGGAGGAGAGTATGCTAGACTAGACCATGCAATTATGCAAAGCCACTGGGCGAGGGTGACGTAGTGGATAGCGCATCTGCCTAGTGAGCAGGAGACCCATGTTCGAATCCCGGCCTTGGTACCAATTTTGATTCGTTGTTCAGTCTGCATACATTCATTCTCCGGAACCATACAGTTTCATTTGACATTTGCTTAAAGCAACAATAACTGGGTTTCGGGCAGGATCCCCCGTTTCATTCGATGTAGAGGTGCTATTCCAATACAGTTGGAGATCGTCAGCAATGCTCTTAGAGTTTAGGGAGAATACAAAGTGGTCTGAAGCTTGAATGGGGAGTATGATTGAGGAGAGAGGCGTGTTGGGATAGTCCGTGATGTTGTGCAAACCGACTGTGCCAGGCTACTGTAGTAGTTAGTGCATCGGCCTGGTGAGCAGAAGATCCGGGTTCGAATCACAGCCTTGGTACAAATTTTCATCTGCTACTTCAGTCTGCATATATGCAACATAAATGTCTGAGAATTGAAAATATCTCTCGAACCATATCGTTTCATTTTATTCGTTAAATGTTTCATTGCTTCCCTGCTGCGTCAGACTTGTATGTATATTCAAGCTTTCGCAGACTTTCTCTGTCGCAATCGTCAGGAGTTATTTGTAGGCCTTGTTTTTGCGATACTTTAGTTGCCGTCCGGGAGGACAGACGTGTTGTTCGATCGGCCGTGCAGGATCGTCTCATCTCATATCTTGAGTCAAGGAATGACCTTGCTTGCTGCAAGACATCTCCACGGACAGCGTGACACCGTCTGAAGCGACATAGGCTGTCAGCACGGTTGACACGGCAGGAGAGAGGTGCGCCCAGCGACGTCACTGCATACATGAGTGGTACGAAGGCGTCTTGACTTTCTGATTTGCGTACTGTACGACGATTGACTTGTACGTCTGTGGAGGTGCGAGGAGAACGAAATTTGGCAGACTGAACTCGTCATCGTCATATGGGTCCTTCACGTGGCGTCATGGTATGGGTTGCCACCGGGCACGCAACAATATGGCTCTGAGCACTATGGGACTCTACATCTGAGGTCATCAGTCCCCTAGAACTTAGAACTAATTAAACCTAACTAACCTAAGGACATCACACACATACATGCCCGAGGCAGGATTCGAACCTGCGACCGTAGCAGCCGCGCGGTTCCGGACTCAAGCGTCTACAACCGCTCGGTCACAGCGGCCGGCGAAAAAGGAAGTGATCAGCGCGGAGTGATTGACTCCCGGTAGTACTAGCGATTTTTCCTCGGTGGGAAGAAAGGTAAGGGATGGATTCAGCCTCGTGAAGTTTAGTGCACTTAGCGATTCGACCCTGACAACGACCGGGGAGAACGGAGTGCTGACCACATCCCTCTCCGAACACGGAACTTGCCCTTTTTACCTGTGTATACACAATAAGTAAAATTAGTTTAGCTGCTGTCCTTCCTGGTGTTTCCATTTTAATGGCCAGCGGTGTAGTTCGCGAATAAACCGAACGTGACGGAGCCGGTGGGCGTGACAAATGATGAGCTCCCGAGGGGCAGCAGCGACTTTCGAGGTCGGCGACGCGGATGCGTGTCGGCCGTTGTAAACACGGTGGCAGCACGTAGCCGGGGTGTCGCCGTTCTCTCCACTGCTCGGCGCCCGTTCCATTTGTCCTCGCCCCGCCGACCATTGTTCCTTTCCCCTGCCTTTGTCGCTAACTGTAGTTTCGCCCAGCCGGACCTGCCGGTCTCCCGGATCGCGGCAATTACTCGCCGCGCTGGTTCGGCGTTCACTGGGCTGCATATCACGTTAGAAATCCCAAGGCCAGCGACTCGAATCACTGCTAATTTCAAGTTGTTTCTACCCCTGACCTTTGTGTTTTTCTCGTATCAGTAAACTCGCAGTGAATTATACCTTTTTTTGGGATTGGGATTAACTTAATCCTCCAGCTGTTTTTCGGGATGCCGAAAGGTTACAGGTTACGACGTCCAATAGGAGCATACTTAATAAAGTCCTATGGTATTCAAATCAACCTTCGGATTTTATGAACGATGCTGCTAAAATGCATCGTGTCAAACGAAACATTGTACCATAACTGAGGTAGCAAAGTACCAAGTGGTTATAATTGCGGTGCAGCAACTCACCAGAGGTCCAGTGTAGGCTGTAATCAGTATATGGCAGCGAAACGTCTGCGTTAATGCGTAACCGATTTACGCTGGAAAAAATTAGTCCCAACTTTGGCCACCAGGTGCAATTCTGGCGCTGTGAATGGAAGAAAAACGTCTAGAAAGGCTTCCATATGTAATGAGTTAGGAACGGAACATTTGCAAAAAAGGTCAAACAAGCGAGAAAGTCATAGGGTTGATTTTATTATTAATCGCCGCTTACACAGTTTGTTCAATATGAGCATCGGAGACGTCGACGAGATGCTGTACAAGGTCAGATTTCCACCTACTGGGGAACATTCAGACTAAGCGTAAAACAGTTCTGCATTAGTACATCAACATATCTACTAAGTTTCGATGCTCTACGGTGATTATAGCCCACACTGGACATCCGTGAGTAGCTGCACTTTAATTATAACCACGCTGTATATCACTACATATTACAACTTAGTCACCCGCCTCGTTTATCTGTAACTATGCGAAGACTTAATATTCGGTACTTAAAGTTGTTCTCTGAATTTTAATCATAATTCTTAGTAGCAGCCCCGCAAACAAAATGACGCCAGTCAAATTGTCCGGCGGTAAGCACTTAGTGCTGCCTGGGTCAAGTCGGGCATCGCTACTTGCTTCTAAAATTCTCGCGGTAGACGCAGGGCTCATTCACAGTTCCATTTCGAGGGGTTGTTCAATGATATTTCGTGAGTATTTTAGTATAAAGGGCACTTGGTCTCCAGTGGTTCGTTACAGGGTGATTACATTTCACCTGCTTTCGTTCCCCATTTTTCTTAGTATCTGTATCGCACTAAAACTATGTGCGCCATATGCGCTGTGTGTCTCGTTTGGAAACAAACTTGTTTCATTCACTCCCAGTCTTTGCCGTTGACGACAGTGCTGCCCACTTTACTCTTCGCCCGTAAGCTTCCATTCAATACGGCTCGCTCCTGCATCGAGCTTGTTTTTCCAGCAGTGTTACTTGTACGTCAACTCTGACACCCAGGACTATGTATTGGTTTACTGGTGAAGAGTTGGCCGACGTGCACCTCGTGTGTGGCTTCACTGAATCAGTGGAAGATCGGCACAACGACGCTATGTTGCGCTGTTCCTGCAGCAACTGCGCCGCATAACGGAACTTCAGTACCTCTGTTTTGTTTTATGCTTGTTGATGATTACGTAAGAGGGTCGTCCACAAAGTAAGTTCCGTTTCTGTTTCTATCCTCGGTAGCGCTACGATCGCAGTTCCGAGCATGCGCGGCAGTTACTCCAGCTCGAGGAGAAGACATGTACGCCATTTTCAGATCGCTGCGGCCGGCGTGTGCTTTGTAGTGCTTCTTTATAATGTCAGCCGTAATTGAAAATGCCGCTGCGTGTGAAATCAGATCTGTGATTCGTTTTCTAAATGCAAAGAAAGTTAAACCAAAGGAAATTCATTGGTAAATCTGCGAGGTTTACGGAAAAATGCTTTGAGTGATTCAATGGTTAGAAGATGGGTCAGACTGTTCGATGGAGAACGTGATCAAGTGCACGATGTAGAACGAAGTGGACGCCCGTCTGTGGTTACTGGTGAACTGGTTCACACAATTGAAGAGAAGATTAAGTATAACCGTAAGTTTACACTTCGGGCCCTTGCTATGGAAGTTCCACAAATCTCACATCACTAATTCATGAAATTGTCACTGAAACCCTGAAATTTCGGAGACTTTGCTCACGTTGGAGTACCCAAAATTCTTACTAAACAACACAAAAAACAACAGATGGGCATTGCACTTCAGTTTTTGACACGCTACAGTGAAGGAGGCGATGGTTTTCTTTCTCGGATAGTCACGGGGGACGAAAATTGGGTGTCGTACAACACCCCTGACACAAAACGGCAGTCAGTGGAATTGAGGCACACTTCAGCCCCAACGAAGGTTAAGCCTAAGCAAATTTTGACATCGCGAAAAGGCATGTGCACTGTTTTTTGGGACAGAAAATGCATTTTGCTGATTGATTTCTTTCCAGAAGGCCAAACAATCAATGCACATGGTTGCTGCGAGACCATTAAAAAATTACGCCGCGCAGTACAGAACAAGCGCCAAGGATTAGTCAAAAGGTGTCGTTTTTTTCCACGATAATAGCCGACCTCACACAGCGAATGTGACCCAACAACTCTTATGGGAATTTCACTGGGGCGCGTTTGATCATCTTCCGTTCAGCCCGGACCTCGCTCCTAGCGACTTTCATCTCTTCTCACACATAAAAATCTGTCCTTGGTGGTCAACACATCAACGATGATGACTGAAAGAACATGTTACCACATGCTTGGAGAGACAGACGGCAACCTTCTATGAAGAAGACATACAAAAACTTGTGCCACGCTATGACAAGTGCTACAAAACTTCGGAAGCTATGTAGAAAAGTAGTTTAACAGTTGTAGATTTTGGTACAATAAATATTTTTTCTGTATCTCTACACGTTTGTTTTATGTAACCAAACGGAACTTAGACGTTGTGCCCATACCTCATATTACTGGTTTTTCATTCTTATGGAGATATTTTCATAGATACGAAGGTAACTGTGGAACAAACCGAATGAAACATACTTACATTATTAATCTGTAATGAACCACCAGAGACCGAAGGTCAGTTGCGTCAAAATACATACACACTGACGTGACGAAAGTCATGGGATATGTCCTAAACTCGTGTCTCACCTCCTTTCACCCGGCGTAGTGCAGCAACTCGACTCAACAAGTCGTTGGAAGTTTCCTGAAGGAAAATTGAGCCACGCTGCCTCTACAGCCGTCCATAATTTCGAAAATGTTGACAGTGCAAGTTTTTTCTCGACCTAATCTCTCAATTACGGCGAATTGTCATCCATAAAAATTTTCAGCGTTTGGGAACATGAAGACAATGAATAGCTGCAAATGGTCGTCAAGTATCCGAACATAAAGTAAACACAGCTCTTACCATTATGGAGACATCACTAGCCTGCACAGTGCCTCATCGACAACTTGGGTCCGTGGCTTCGTGGGGTTGGTGCCACACTCGAACGGTATCATCGGCTCTTACCAACTGAAATCGGGACTCACTGGACCAGACCACGGTTTTCCAGTTGTCTAGGGTCAAACCGATTTGTTCACGAGAGGCGCTGCAGCGATGTCGCGATTTTGGAAAAAGCCCTCGCGTCGGCCGCCTGCTACCATAGCCCACTGACGCCGGATTACGCCGCACTGTCTTAACGGATACGTTCGTCGTTCGTCCACATTGATTTCTGTGGTTATTACACGTAGTGTTGCTTGTCGGTTAGCACTGAGAACTGTATGCGAACGTCGATTCTCTCTGTCGGCTACTGTGTTGTACATGGCGAGAGGCAACGCCTGAAATTTGGTATTCTCGTAACCCTCTTCATACTGTGAATCTAGGAATGTAGAATTGCCAAACGAGTTCCGAAATGGAATGTCCCACGCGTTATCCAATTATCGTTCCGCTTTCAAAGTCTGTTAATTCTCGTCGTGCGCCCGAAATCACGTCAGTACAAATCACAGCTCCGCAAAGGCACCGTCCTTTTATATCTTGTGTATGCGATGCTACCGCCGTCTGCATATCGCATTCCCACGAATTTTGCCACCTCAGTGTAAAATAACCCTGACGAACGTACAAAATTTTGTCTGTGGCGTTCTAGTTCACTATTTATATACAGATGTCCACGGAAACACAATATAGGAAGGATAAATGGCTTTGAACATTTACTTTATTTATGTGTAAACTTTACGTAGCACAGATAGCTAATTGCTACACCATGAAGATGACGTGCTACAGACGCGGAATTTAACCGACAGTAAGAAGATGCTGTGATATGCAAATGATTAGCTTTTCAGAGCATTCACACAAGGTTGGCGCCGGTGGTGACACCTACAACGTGCTGACATGAGGAAAGTTTTCAACCGATTTCTCACACACAAACAGCAGTTGACCGGCGTTGCCTGGTGAAACATTGTTGTGATGCATCGTGTAAGGAGGAGAAATGCGTACCGTCACGTTTCCGACTTTTATAAAGGTCGGATTGCGGTTTATCGTATCGCGACATTACTGCTCGCGTTGGTCGAGATCCAATGACTGTCAGCAGAATATGGAATCGGTGGGTTCAGGAGGATAATACGGAACGCCGTGCTGGATCCCAACGGCCTCGTATCTAACAGTCGAGATGACAGACATCTTATCCGCATGGCTGTAACGGATCGTGCAGCCACGTCTCGATCCCTGAGTCAACAAAATGGGGACGTTTGCAAAACAGCCACCATAGGCACGAACAGTTTGACGACGTTTGCAGCAGCATGGACTATCAGCTCGGAGACCATGGCTGACGCTGAATCACAGACAGGAGCGCCTGCGATCGTGTACTCAACGACGAACCTCGGTGCACGAATGGCAAAACGTCATTTGTTCGGATGAATCCAGGTTCTGTTTACTGCAACATGATGGTCGTGTCCGTGTTTGGCAACATCGCGGTGAACGCACATTGGAAGCGTGTATTCGTCATCGCCATACTGGCGAGAAACCATTGGTTACACGTCTCGGTCACCTCTTTTTCGCGTTGACGGCAGTTTGAACAGTGGACGTTACATTTCAGATGTGTTACGACCCGTGGCTCTACCCTTCATTCGATCCCTGCGAAATGCTGCATTTCAGCAGGATAATGCACGACCGCATGTTGCAGGTCCTGTACGATCCTTTCTGGATACAAAAAAATGTTCGACTGCTGCTCTGGCCAGCACACTCTCCAGATCTCTCACCAATTGAAAACGTCTGGTCAGCGGTGGCCGAGCAACTGGTTCGTCACAATACGCCGTTACTACTCTTGATGAACTGTGGTATCGTGTTAAAGCCGCATGAGCATCTGTACCTGTATACGCCATCCAAGCTCTGTTTGACTCAATGCCCAGGCGTATTAAGGCCGTTATTACGGCCAGAGGGGGTTGTTCTGGGTACTGATTTCTCAGGATCTATGCACCCAAATTGCGTGAAAATGTAATCACATGTCAGTTCGAGTATAATATATTTGTCCAATGAATACCCGTTTACCATCTGCATTTCTTCTTGGTGAAGCAATTTTAATGGCCAGTAGTGTACATCCGGTGGTCGACGAGACAACGACCTTCTCGTCGAGTTCGCTCACACGATATAAACAGCGCTCATATAGACTGCAAGGTCTTGAATTAAAACCCAACGCTCTTACTGAAGGGTATTAATACGTGGCACGTGCGAAAAAAAGCTTCCACGCTGTGAGTGGGATGCCCGCGTGACAAGGGCCACTTCAGCGAGCCGGAAAGAGACAGCTGTGCGAGGTCAGGAAAGTGCACGCCAAGGTCGGCTGTTGGGCGAGGAGAAGGCAGCACCCCACGTCTAGCTTGTCGGGTGCAACGTCACGTGTGGCGCCTGGCTGCACTTAATACGCACCAGTGGCCACTACATTCTTATATTTCTTAGAAAATTTCGCTTAGTTGAGCCCCAGTAAATAATATCTTTGACCACCTGACTTCTCTCTCTCTCTCTCTCTCTCTCTCTCTCTGCTTCAGGTCTTGATGTCATCAACCATCTGTTTCATCCAAGATAGAGGTCTACAAACAAAAGACTTATATTTTAAGTGATAAAATTACGATGGGATGAAGACAGTTTGATAGTTGCCTTCTAAGTCTTACACTTTTTTTGTTCGGCACCAGTTCATTACTATGCGACCTTGAACAATAACTACTCCAATACATTTTTATTCTTATTATGCATGCCACCCCATATCTGTGTCTTGCATACAGTGGAAGATTAAAGCTTCTATAGATTATATTACGACTAATGGCGGGCATCCTTTTTTAAGTTATTGATTTTCGGTTCGTGTCCATATAGCTATTTCAACAATGAAATGTCAGTTATGGCGATTCGAACGTAAGGACAACAATCAGTTCCCGAGCGGAGAAAAACCTCCGATCAGGCCGGATTCGAACACAGGTCCCTTCTGTGGGCACTCTGGCACTTTGACCGCGCCGCTACTGAGAAAGATCATCGGATCCTTCTTCGGAAAGAGGACAACATAGGAAGGATGACACAGAAGAATTCTAATTATCGTCTGTCGTCTACCTAATCTTACTCATTGATATTCCCGTTATTGAAAGTTGCCGATTTTATTCGTAGCTACGATGTAACTGGAAAACAAATGCTACACCTTTTATTCGCTACTTACTTCTTCTATTCGGAAATACTCGTTAGAAACTTCTAGGACTTGGAAATGAGTATATAATATTCTGAATAGGAATAGCGTCGAACGACGCTACAGAGCGTCAAAGTTACAGACGCTGACGCCGGTCAATGAAGATCATTGAACACCACAGAGAAACTGTTCGCAGTTAAATAGCCGGATGAGAAGTGAAGAAAACATTTTGGATGTGTCTTGCGACCTCCGGACCCCTTATTGACAGAGACTGCGAAAGTACGGAAGCAGTGTCATTTTGCGATATATAGACCCTAGGCTAAACTTTTGATGCCAGGGGAATTTTGCAGCAATTAACCGAAAAAATAGCGATTTAGAATAAGTTTTGAATTAAAAACATTTGAAGTTTATTATTTGACAGTCTATACAATTGCATGATTTAATAAATTGATGAAGAAAATGATTGAAAAATGAAAAGCTTAGAAATCATTAAAGTATTTAACGAGAATTATTTTCACCACTTTCAGCAACTATACTTTTTAAAGAAAGAAAGAATGAAACGTTGAGATTCATTTCCGTGCAAAATCTGTATTCCAATTTAAAAACGAACGTATTGTACCTATAAGCAGTTGGTAGTGGATGGCGAACAAGGCAGAGAAAGAAGTTTTTGTGCTAGTGCTCACCATTTGCCAATTGGTAGTGAGTATGCAGAGATCTTTCCGTGTCAAGTTTCACAAGACACCACCGTTCACAACAGAGCTGGAAAAAAATAATAAAAAAAACGAGGAGGATGGTTGTTTGTGCGATGTGAAACTTTAGGACTGACCGGGTGCATCAGGACAGACAGCGTATCTTGTGAGGGCCATGATACCGCCAAGTCCTACTAAGTCTATCTATCGAGCTAGAGCAGAATTGCACGTTTCTTAGCCAGCAGTGTGGAAAATGCTTTGTAAACGATTAAGAGCCGTACAAATTGCAGCTCCTGCAAGCAAAACGCCATGATGACAAATTGCACCGTCTGCAACTGTGAATTCATATGCTGAAAAATCTTCAAAATGTCGACTTTCACAAGCAGATTAATCGTCATTGACGGAAAGGTCAACCGACGCCACAGACGCATATGGGAGACAGGGAAAGCACATGAAACTGCGAACTCCATCCAGCATTCCGAGGAATTTAACGTTTTCTGTGCCGTGGCCAACAAGACAGTCTCTGGACCTCCCTTCTCCGCTGAGAAACTGTCCACGCATCACTATCTCGACTGCCGCAACTGTGGCTCCTGCCATAACTTGAGACTGAGAGCAGGCATTTCATATGTCAACTAGGTGTAGCCCCTCCACATTTCCTCAGTTGCGCACAAGATTACCTGAATGAGACGTGGCCACGTCGCTAGTTCCTCCTTGTTTTGGCCTCTAACCTGGCCACCACGGTCGACAGACTCGACGCCTTGCGATTCTTTTATGGAGTCACAACAAGGATAGCGTTAATGTTCAACCTCTACCACAGAACGTCCACGACTGGCGACATCGCATAGCTATTCTTACCGGAACTTCTATTACGTGTGGAAATCGTTAAGTAACGCAACACTCTTTTTCGCCCAGTTTCGTTTGAAAAACTGCGGAATTTTTAGTGGGACATTGTGGAATATTCCCGCTTCAGCCCCTGTAGCTTCGTGAAGTTTCGGTAGGTAGGGCGCTATACGTAGCCTTCAAAATGGCGTTTGTAACGGACGAGCGATGTCTGTGAGCTTTTCTTCGCGCAAAACCAGAACAACGCAGATATTCGTAGGTGGTCACAGAATGTCTGCTCCTGCAGTGTTGGAACGCGTGTCTTTCGAGGTGACCGACGTATCAGAATCAGACATCTCGCTGCACAACTGGTGACATACCAGTTGGAGTGCTCAATGGTGAGTGCCCGCTGTATTCCTCGCCGCCTACCAGAATACCGTAAAGATCGTGGCAGTTTTTTGTCGAACATCGTACCAAGCGATAACACACGGGTTCATCAGTTCGAACCGGAAACATAACGATAATCCATGGAGTGACGCCGTACCACCCCTCCCCATATTTGTTTTTAAATTAGTGAGTTCAAAGCCGCACCCTCGGCCGGTAAAGTTATGGGGTTATGCCATTTGATATCCTCTCTGATGGTGCAACGATCAACTCCGAAGTGTAGTTTGCTCCCCCAGAAAACTGAAGAAACGACTTTAGCGTGTCCGACGCCGAACTCACGCAAGTATGCGCTCCCGAGAGGCGCTCACAAAACTTCATTAAAATTTTCTTCCTCGTCCGCCCTACAGACCGTACCTTCCGACTTCCATCTGTTTGGCCCAAGGAGGGATGCCGTACTCGGGAAACAGTAGGTAGATGATGGGGACGTTATTGATGGAGCAAGCCTTTGGCACAGGCATGGACCAGTGGAGTGGTACCATGCAGGCAGTGAGGTGGTGCTAGGCCGTCACGTTGGACGGATATTATGTTGAAAAATAGGGTTTTGTATCCAGAAGAGTGGGGAATAATATGGTGTACTGAAATCATGAATAAAAGTAACCTGATTTCAGAAAAAAATGTTGCATTACTTACTGAACATCCCTCGTGTAATATGCTGGGTCAAGTACGGGCAGAATTGGGAAAGCGAGTAGATGAGTGCCTTGTGACGAAGGTTGGACACATAGAACATTTATAAACATTGAAAAAAGACTTTGGGGATTTGTCTTTCACGTATCGAATAATTTGCTACATAATTCTTGGCCATTTACCTGCACCGATATTCAGAAACGTTGACTGCACTTTGTAATTGTCCTGCAGTTTCTTAACAAGTGCGCTGCCTCACTCGGCTCGGTGCCACAGCGTGCAGGGCCAGCCGCCGACGAGTAGAGTAGAGAAGAGTAACAGGATCACCGAAGTTGTTTTCGTATAGATATGCGTAAGAAAAACACAGAAGTATTATGCTTCCAGCTGATTAATTTCTGAAATGAAGCATTGAAACAGATCTAAGGTGATGAAGCGGGCAATATCGAAAAGTTCTCTGGAAGAGTGAGACGGTATTTTGAAAACAGCATATGTTTAATCGAGTCACCGTTATTATACCGTGAATACACGTGAGAGCCCGCATTGCTAGCGCCACGTTTAGACAACTACGTCGCGCCCGCATGCGGGTCGCGGGAGGTGAGGCGCGATCCCGCGAGCGCCTAGATCCAAGGACAGGCGTCGTGGCCGACAACGGAAAACTCCAGTGTTCAGAGGGTGGAGGAAAGGGCGCAGTGGGGGAATCACACGGCCAGCAGCGCTGCCAACGATCCGTATGACGTTTATTAATTTGTGAATGTAAGAAAAGTGAGTTTAGTTTGGAGAAATTTCAGTTGACAGGTAGAAAAATGTCATCTTTTGTGTTAGAAAGTAGCGAGAAAGACGCACTCCTCAAGATAGTCAAACAGTATATTAAGAGTACGCCGTTCTTTTGGACTAAATTATAATCAGTCTCACTGATCGCTTCAAAGCTGTACAAGAGCGAATGACAAGTTCACTCTCTTGTGACTGTATCCGTCTGTCCAGAGAGAGCCAGAATGAAGGACCAACGACAGTTCGAAATGTGTGCGTCATACTACATAGTGTAAGGAATGATTGAATGTAGTTCAAGGTGGGAAGGATTATCGAGTTTATGAGTACTTACCAAAAACAGCTATTTTATCATAATAATGTTCTTGCGTGCATAACTCGTTACATTCATTTATAACAAAGTACATTGATAACTCATAAGTCATATCACAGTGTGTAGCTTGGTACTACATTCTATATGTTTCTCTAGTGTGTTAGTTGCTTTGAAAGCTAAAATGTAGGCTCAGCCACCGCAATGAGAAATTATTGATTTAACGCGTTCCGAAGGTACATGCCTCCATGATCAGAAGTATCTGCGGACAAGAATCTTCACTGTATGGAGTACATTTCCATCTACACAAAATTCTCGTAGCGGTGTCACAAATGTATAAAAGATCAAAAGACATGAAACCACATAACATTCAATAAAAATTCCTTGATTTCCCTTGTAATCCTGTAATCTTCTTAAATGTAGCCATCAGCATCTATATTTAAGCAAAACTAAATCAGTATGTATGGAGCGAATTCGTTAGTAGTCATCCAGTCATAGAAGATCATGTGTACTGACGTTCTTGCAGCAGAAAAACACATCCGTTAGGCAACACTTATTCAGCAAATAATACGGAAGACATAGACACCATTCCTTCGCAATTTCTCAAGTCACTGCACGATGTGGCAACCAAACGATTGTACAAACTGCTTTGTACACCTCTCGAGACTGGAGACTATCAGACTTTCGGAAAAAATGGCTTCCACTCAATCCAGAAAATATCAAAGGCAGATAGCTGCGAGAACTATCGCACAATCAGGTGAGCATCTCATGTATGCAAGTTGGTGGCAAGAATTAAGTACATACCAATGAAAAGCATAGTGACGGTCTGTTAGATGACGATCAGTTTGGCTTTAGGAAAAAGTAAAGACCCCAGTGGAGCAGTCCTGACGTTCAGTGGCACACAAGCCCACAACAGGCTACAGCAGTCCACTCACCCCACCACCCCACCGCCGCCGCCCCGTACCGGACCCAGGGTTATTGTGCGGTTCGGCCCCCAGTGGACCCCCACCCCCTCCTCCGTCTCATTCCAGGCGAGTGTAACTCGAATGTTTGCGTGGTAGAGTAATTATGGTGTACGCGTACGTGGAGACAGTGCATGAGCAGTAATCGCCGACATAGTGGAACTGAGGCCGAACAAGGGGAACCAAATGGTTCAAATGGCTCTGAGGTCATTAGTCCCCTAGAACTTAGAACTAGTTAAGCCTAACTAACCTAAGGACATCACACACATCCATGCCAGAGGCAGGATTCGAACCTGCGACCGTAGTAGTCGCGCGGTTCCGGACTGAGCGCCTAGAACAGCTAGACCACCGCTGCCGGCTAAGGGGAACCAGCCCACATTCGCCGAGGTAGATGGAAAACCGCCCTAAAAACCATCCACAGGCTGGCCGGCATACCGGACTCCGACATTAATCCGCCGGGCGGAAACTTTCCGGGGACCGGCACGTCTTCCCCCTCGGGAAGCAGTGGCTTAGACCGCACGGGTAGCCGGGCGGGCAGCAATCACATAATTAATGTTGTGGGGAAAGTAAACCAAAGACTGCGATTTATTGGGGGAAAATTTATAAAATGCAACAGGTGTACTAAAGAGACTGCCCAAGCTACGTCTGTCTGCCCTCTTCTGGTGAATTGGAGAGCAATCAATACTACAAAGGTGTTTTTCCTTGCGGCAGGGCCTCTCATGAAATTGCAGGCAGCAACATTCTCATCAGAGTGTGAAAATATTTTGTTGGCGCGTACTTACATAGGGAGAAATGATCATCATCACAAAATAAAGAGATATCAGAGCTCGGACGAGATGATTTAAGTGTACGATTCTCCCGCGCGCTGTTCGAGAGTGAAATGGTAGAGAAATAACTTGATGGTGAAACTTCCTGGCAGATTAAAACTGTGTGTTCGACCGAGACTCGAACTCGGGACCTTTGCCTTTAGCGGGCAAGTGCTCTACCAACTGAGCTACCTTTTTCTTTTTTTTTTTTTTTTTTTTTTACTGTGTGCCGGACCGAGACTCGAACTCGGGACCTTTGCTTTTCGCGGGCAAGTGCTCTACCAACTTTTTTTTTCTTTTTATCTGGACAGGAAAGGAAAAACTACAAAAAAATGTCTATTTGCCACCGCCACTTGTATTCTAACAAAAAAATAAAATTAAATGCACCTCTTCAGGCGTTGGCACCTATCTACACCTATTCCAAAACAACTAACCTATTACTGCAAAGGTGTAGGAAAGGAAGAAAGTAGGGGGGAAGAAACATAGAGAGTAGCGATAAAAAAATGAAATTTGTTGTGAACAGGAACTTTTTTTTTTTAGTTTATTGTATTGCATTTTTGTTTTCTTTATTTTTCTTTGGTTTTTTTTTGTATGTATGTTTTTGTTTATTCATTTTTTTTGTATTATGGCAGTCGTTGCACCAGAATTCTAGGAGTCGCTTGCGCCGTCTGATTGGCGGAACATCCAAACGTGTCTTCTCGAAATTTTAGTGGGGATTCCGTGTGTAGTACGTTCAGAACATCATATCGGCAAAAAAGCATCAGCATCTCATGGCTTGGACGTTCCAGCTGGAAGGCGGGTCATGAAAGGCGCTCCGTAGAAAATTGGAAAAGAACTGCTTGTATCTGGGGTTGCGAACAAGTGCACAATGTCGATCGTTAAGGTACGTCCAATAACCTAGTTCTGATTTCTCATCGGGCCCAAAAAGGTAGCGGACTGTATGACCGCGTATCCAATTCACGGCATTAGTTTTTGTTGTGGGGTAATGAATCACATCCGGGAATAGAAGCGTCAGGAAAATAATCTGAGCAGGCGGCTGTCGGGTGAGGAAAGCCAGGATACGCTGCGCGAGCCTCCAGACGTCAGCAGACGGACCACATGAGAACCGATGAGCGTCCGTGTCCTCTACACCACAGTGAACACAGAGTGGTGTGTCAGCAAGGCGGATGCGGTGCAAACGAGACTGGTTGACCTGTTTGCCATTGACGGTGATATACCAGGTGGACTGAACGCTGGTGTCGAGGTAACCAGCATGCACTGCTTTCCACACACGGCGCCATATGATCTGGGGAAACTTGTGTTCAATGGGGTTGGGGGTTTGACACATTTGTAAGGTGTCGTATACAGTCTTTGTCTGGAGTATACGGAGAAGGGGTAAGGAGTGCAGAATGTAACTGATTTCAAAGAAGAAGTACCGAAAGTGATAAAAGGGGGGTGGAATGTCGGATAACATGACCGGGGCTGACATGGAGACTGGTGCGTATTCACGCAAAAGCAGTCCGGTCAGGCTCGTCGGGCAGCGACGTCAGACTTTCAGTTGGGAGCTAACAAAAAGTGCGGTAACTCTGTCTGGCACATGGAATAAGCCCACTCCACCACGCTCCCGCGGGAGGGCAAGGGAGGAATATTGAACTTTAAATAACATCCCGGCACAGACAAAGGATCCCATCGCCATCAACATACGACGTGCGAGGGTAATCGGAACCGGGAACACTTGTGCCACATGGGGGATGCGTGAGGCGTGATAAACATTCACGTATTGCGCGCGCTGTATAATGTCGAGGGATCGAAGCCGGTGGTCCACAAGGCCAGCCCTGATCGTTTGTAGGAGACGTCGACCGTTGGTTGCCGCTGAGCGACGGAGGTCATTCATAAAATCAATGCCCAAACAGCGGACGCTGGTGGCCACACTTAGAGGAGCGACAGATCTTTCTGGTAGACCCTCACCAATGAGCAGAACCTTCGATTTGGAAATGTTAAGAGAACTGCCCGATGCCTCCCCATAAGTCGTCACCCAAGTCAGAGCAGCGCGAACATCGTCTTCATTGCGGAGGTAGAGGACTAGATCGTCAGCATAGGCTGTACAACAGAAGCGGTGCCCATGCAATGTCAGGCCCACCAGGCGTTGGCGAATCCCCTGTAGGAGGGGCTCTAATGCCAAAGCATACAGTATCGTGGAAAGTGGGCATCCCTGTCGGACAGAGCGCTCGATCGCTAGAGGCGCGGTGAGGCGACCATTACAGAGTATTCTTGAAGTTGCGCCGCTCAAGAGCCGCATTACCACGGTGATTGTACGAACCGGAAGACCCGTGTGTTGGAGGACCGATTTCAGAAAAGTATGGTCGACACGGTCGAAAGCTTGACGGAAGTCAAGCGATGCCAATGCGCCAGGTAAATGTCGCGAGCGCGCGAGCGCAATCATGTCCCTATAACGGCAAAGGGCCGTATGGATGTTGTTGTCACCGCCCAACGAAGTCTGATCAAGGGAGGTGACGGATCTTACTGCCTTCTTGAGGCGTGAGGCCAACAAACGGGTGAAAATTTTCATGTCACTGTTGAGTAGAGTGATGGGCCGGTAATCACAGATCCGTGATCGCCCATGTGGCTTAGGGACCAGGATGATGACCCCATCAAGGAAGGTGGCTGGGATCATCGTTGTGGGTGACATCAATTCACGACAGATGGACGTCCAAGCAGGTAACAAAAGGTAGCTAAAATACTTGTAAAAGTCGAGGGGGAGGCCGTCAGGTCCAGGGGACTTGTTGGCAGCCCCCACCTTGATTGCATCTAGGACTTCATCAGATGTCACTTGTTCCTGAAGTTCTTGAGCCACATCCTCTGGCATGGTGTTGACAGTCATTGCTGCCACCTCCTCAATTAAGGTCGGGGGATGAGGGACGGCAGCGAACAGTTGACGGAAATGAGAATAGAAAGCGTGACCAATGTCGCATTGCGTAGTGTGTCGTCGTCCTTCCGCATCTGTGAGATCGTGGATGAGGGTTCGACGACGACGTCGGCGTTCCCTGAGAAGGTGGTACATCGATGGCGTTTCATGAGGCATATGGTCACGGGTGCAGGATCTGACAAGAGTCCCTTCTAAGCGCCGTCGCGTGAGGGAAGTGATCTGCGCTTTAGCACGATGCACCATCATCTGACGATCAGGAGAGAAGGCCATCGAAGTGCAGTCACGAAGGACTGCATAATAAAAGTCCATGGTGCTCGCTTGCCAGGCTTTGAAGTCTTTGCCATATCCTATCAGCGCCCTACGCAGAGCTGGTTTCGCGCATGATACCCACCACGATAAGGTGGATGCGTAGGCGGGGCGACGACGATGACAGAGGGCCCACGCATCCTCAACGATTCGTCGGCAGTCAGGGACAGTCAGGTGGGAAACGTTGAATTTCCACAAGCCGCGGCTGTGCCACACTTGTTGGCGGGCGAGGACGACATCGCAGATGTAGGCGTCATGGTCAGAGAAAGCCAGAGGCCATACTTCGGCATGTCGAGTGTCGGCAGCAAGGGAACGTGTGAGGTATATACGATCGAGACGACTAGATGAATGCGCCGTATAATATGTGAAACCTGCACGGGTGCCATGCACCTTTGTCCATGTGTCAACAAACTGGAGTCTGTCGATGATGACGGAGAGGGCCGCACAAGGGGAATGATGCGGTAATTGATCTTCAGGCCTTTGCGTGGAGTTGAAATCGCCACCGAGGAACATATCATCTAGGGGAACCTCAAACAGCGGCGTTACCTCGTCAGCAAAGAAAGTGTGTCGATCACGACGTCGACTGGAGCCGGACGGCGCATATACATTGAGGATACGGACGCCGAACAGCGTGAGAGCCATACCCCTAGCATTAGCAAGGTACACTACATCTTCAGCAGGGAGTCCAGAACGGAGGAGGATGGCAACTCCACTACCGTTGTCAGAAGCATGGGAGATGTGTGCCACGTAGCCAGTGGGGGCATGGAAATCGGCGACAAACACTTCTTGGAGGAGGGCAATGTCGACATCAGCAGCATAAATGGTCTCACGGAACATTGCCAGTTTATGGGGGGCCCGAATGGTGGCCAGATTCATCGTCGCTATGCGGTAATGTTGGGGGCGTGCTCCCACCATTGGCACAGATGTTCCGGCAGAGATGTCTGGCTGGCGTGTAACATCTGACGTAGTCACCGTTGTCGTAATCACTGGCTGGAATGTGGGTCAGGCACCTCCATGGGGCACTGCCTGATGGGAGGACCACCATCTCGAACTGCTCCTTCGTCGATATCATCAGCCTAGGAGACTGGAACAGACGGTGAGCGACTGTCACACTCCTCGGGGGCGAGTTGTAGCGACGCTGCTGTAGTGGGGTCCAGGGAGGCACCCTCCTTGGAATCCGTCATATTCGTGTGAGATCGTTCTTCAGATGGGACATCAGGAGCAGCCTCTCCTGTCGTCAGAACGCTCGAAGGGAGATCACTGTCGTGTATCAGCTCCACTGCCTGTGATGCCACATGAAGAAGTGTGTCGTCAGATGGCGTTTGACTCCTCTTCTTCCGTTTTCTGGGCGACCGTTGCTTTCGGAGGTGCTGTTCTGAATCAGAATGTGGATGTTCGATGTCCGAGGTCGCGCCAGTCTGAAGAAAGGCAGAGGTAGGCACCGCATTCGCGTCGATGTCCATCGAGCTCTGGAGAGTTGGTGGTGTCGTAGCCGTCAGAGGAGATGGTGCCGGTGAGGCCATGGCAGCACCGTCATTTCCAGTGGGGAGTGCCGGGTGGAGAAGAGGTGCTTCCTGAAGTGACGCATCGGGGCTGCGTACGGCTGTGGCGTAGCTATCTGGTAAAGAAGCGGCCGTCACTTTGGGAGCTGAGTCACTGGTCGGGACCTGGAGCAAACGTCGGCGGAGACATTCTGACCGAACATGGCCCTCCTGTCCGCAACCGGCACACGTCCGCGGCTGGCCATCATACATAACGATGGCTCGCACGCCACCTATCAGCAGATAGGATGGTACATGTTTGGAGAGTTCGATTTTGATTTGGCGGACACCATTCAACACGTTGTATGTCGTGAATGTCTGCCATTTCTCCGCGATGTGCCCCACAACATTGCCATAGGGTCGGAAAGCTTCGACGACCACATCTTGCGGCACTTCGAAAGGGAGCTCAAAAACCCGGATTGTTCGAAGTCCGAAACCAGCGTGATCGACCGTCACCTCTCCAATATGCCCGTCAGAATGTTTGAACTTGAGTCCGCGTGCGTGTTTTCGAACTACGTTAGCACACGCTTCCTCCGTCGTCATCTTAATATAGACGATGCTGCTAGTGATAGAGAAATGAATACCTATCACTTCCTGAGGGTCCAGACGTAGCTCTTCGCGAATGAATTGCTCAATTTCAAAAGCGCGTGGTCTAGCATGTTCGGCTTGGAATGTTACTTTAACTGTCGCTCGGCGGTAACAGTGCGCCATGAGGTGCAATAGAAATGGACGCTACACAACACGAAATACCGCGACGCGGAAGTAAACAAACTACGGTGCGCTGTCCGGCGCGCGGAGCCGGACCGCACGCGACCACGGCCGAAAGCCGACTAGGACCGGCACGTCTTCCCCCTCGGGAAGCAGTGGCTTAGACCGCACGGGTAGCCGGGCGGGCAGCAATCACATAATTAATGTTGTGGGGAAAGTAAACCAAAGACTGCGATTTATTGGGGGAAAATTTATAAAATGCAACAGGTGTACTAAAGAGACTGCCCAAGCTACGTCTGTCTGCCCTCTTCTGGTGAATTGGAGAGCAATCAATACTACAAAGGTGTTTTTCCTTGCGGCAGGGCCTCTCATGAAATTGCAGGCAGCAACATTCTCATCAGAGTGTGAAAATATTTTGTTGGCGCGTACTTACATAGGGAGAAATGATCATCATCACAAAATAAAGAGATATCAGAGCTCGGACGAGATGATTTAAGTGTACGATTCTCCCGCGCGCTGTTCGAGAGTGAAATGGTAGAGAAATAACTTGATGGTGAAACTTCCTGGCAGATTAAAACTGTGTGTTCGACCGAGACTCGAACTCGGGACCTTTGCCTTTAGCGGGCAAGTGCTCTACCAACTGAGCTACTGAAGCACGACTCACGTCCGGTACTCACAGCTTTACTTCTGCCAGTATCCGTCTCCTACCTTCCAAACTTTACAGAAGCTCTTCTGCGAACCTTGCAGAACTAGCACTCCTGAAAGAAAGGATACTGCGGAGACATGGCTTAGTCACAGCCTAGGGGATGTTTCCAGAATGAGATTTTCACTCTGCAGCGGAGTGTGCGCTGATATGAAACTTCCTGGCAGATTAAAACTGTGTGCTCGACAGAGACTCGAACTCGGGACCTTTGCCTTTCGCGGTCAAGTGCTCTTCCAACTGTTGGTAGAGCACTTGCCCGCGAAAGGCAAAGGTCCCGAGTTCGAGTCTCGGTCGAGCACACAGTTTTAATCTGCCAGGAAGTTTCATATCAGCGCACACTCCGCTGCAGAGTGGAAATCTCATTCTGGAAACTTGATGGTGGTTCGATAAACTCTCTGCCAGGCACTTAATTATGAATTGCAAAGTAATCGTGTAGATGTAGATGTAAATGTTGCAGATGGTGAATTCGTGTCTTTCGAAACGCTGTAAGTTTACGCTTTTGTGTTATGTTTGGCTCAGCCTTCATTTTAATTCTCAAGTTGATCACAGCCGCGAGCTCACATGGAATCATGGTAAAAATCAAATGTGAGTTATTTGCTTTGCATGTATTGTTACACTCAAAGGACTTACGCAAGAACATCTTTTATCCTGCTGTCATTAATCCGAATATCCGTTTTATCCGGATTCATTTTTTTGTTCATTTTCGTTTTTTTTCACGCGAAAATGTCTGTGCAGCACGATACACGATAATGTACAGTTGTTAACTTGGCACCGCAGGTAACATAGAGATCACCGGTCCCACGTTTCCAGCTACCGTTCCTATGGTCAGCGTGGATATGCTTTTTACGCGAAGAAGCTGTGCCGTTATTGTTAGTCTGTTCACGTGTTTTTAATGTGCAAATGACTTCGAGGCGGAAGAAAGCAGTTGTTTTGATGGATAAAAGTTGGAAGCAGTAAACAGTTAACATAGCTGCAGAATATAGTGTAGGGACATCAACTGTGCCAGACCGGAAGAAGAACCGAAGAGACATTGAAGACTTCCGTTTCAACATGGTGATTAAACACAGTTTTTACCACTGCGATACAATAAAGAAAGTAAGAAATTATGATTTTGTTTCAGTGAGAAAAGAGAGCACGGTGTTTCTGTATCTGGTCCAATCCCGCAGTAAATGGCGCTGAACTTGAACAGCGAACTACCGGATGGCCATCCTAACTACACAATCAGCCAAGGTTGATGAAGAGTTGATCATGGCTAACGCCATCTCCCAGTGACCGGTGGAGCTTTATCCGCGGATACAGTGTCTGCAGAAAACTTCAGAAAAGAATTAGAAGAAGTTATTTCATTCAAAAACTTTTGCATTTAGTAGAGTATCTCCGGATGAGCCGGATGATCTGTAATGCATCCGGTCCATCATCTTGTGTACTGTGAAATAAAACAAATGATCTTTTGTCGAATGTGTTGCTTAATAGCCTGTTAGGGGCCTCCAGAACTAGTTGACACTAGTTGTAGGGCACGATGAGGCCTCCCCAGGTCCCACGGGCCAGACTGCAGGTCAGAACTGGTCAGTAGCGGCAGCCTTGGACTGCGCCATACTGCAGCACTGGGCGCCCGTGCGCTCCAGGTGCCGTGCGGCTGCGCCACGAGCTGTCAGTGAGTCAGCCGTGGGGACAAGCCACGCGACACATGCGACTCATGGCACTCCTCCGCCCCTCCCCCCCTCTCCCCGCCAAACCCGAGCCCTCCAGCCCCCCCCCCCTACACGCACACACACACACACACACACACACACACACACACACACACTACTACTACTACTACTACTACATCGTTAGGAGGCAGGTGTCTAAGCCTCGTGCAAATACAGGCTTCCTGCTAATTAACGCCCTAATGGGACACGCAATATTAGTTAGAAGAGGCGTAAATAACTCTGGCAAAAGCTCAGATAAGTCATTTACGAATGTCAAAACAATGAAAATATCGAATTCTGCTTCTGCATCTACATGCATATAGTGTAAGCCATCACACGGTGCATGACGGAGGGTAGCACGGCTAATTATTATCTATCCTGTTCCACTCGCAAAAGGAGTGAGGTAGAAGAGTAATCTAGATGTTTCCGTACGAAACTTGATTTATCTTGTCTACACGGTCCTTACGCGAGAGCCGGCCGCGGTGGCCGTGCGGTTCTAGGCGCTCCAGTCCGGAGCCGCGCTGCTGCTACGGTCGCAGGTTCGAATCCTGCCTCGGGCATGGGTGTTGTGTGATGTCCTTAGGTTAGTTAGGTTTAAGTAGTTCTAAGTTCTAGGGGACTGATGACCACAGCAGTTGAGCCCCATAGTGCTCAGAGCCATTTGAACCATTTGAACCTTACGCGAGATGTACGTTCGTGGCAATACAATGCACATTGTCAGCAACAGCGATCCAGTCACACTTCCCTCGGGCACCCCTGACTATATCCTTATCACGGATAAGCACAAACTGTCCAGGACAACGTACTGGGTTCTGTTACGTAGAACGTCATAGAGACACACATCTGAGGAACTGTTCCATGCCCACAGACTTTTGTAAACAGCCTACAATGTGACACTGTCGAACGCTTTCAGGAAATCTAGGAATGTGGAATTTGTTGAGGCCCTTCATACATGATGCCATTGACATAGATCAAACTCAGTCGCTTTCTTGCCCGCCATTAGTCGTAATATCATGGTTCAAATGGCACTGAGCACTATGGTACTTAACATCTGAGGTCATCAGTCCTCTAGAACTTAGAACTACTTAAAACCTAACTAACCTAAGGACATCACACGCATCCATGCTCGAGGCAAGATTCGAACCTGCGACCGTAGCGGTCGCGCGGTTCCAGACTGTAGCGCCTAGAACCGCTAATCTGTGCTGATTTGTGGACATAAGCTGCTATCTTTCAAGAAAATTGATTGCATACGAACTCAGAATACGTACACGAATTCTGCAGGAAACCGATGGTCTGTAATTTTGCGGGTGCATTTTTTTTGCCCTTTATATTTACGGGAGTCACCTGCGCTTTTTCCTAGTACCTTGGGCATTTCCGCTGTGCGAGAAATTCTCGATAATTGCAACCTAAGTAAGGGGCCAATGGCGTTTACTCTTGTAAATCTGATTTGGAATATCATCTGGATCCGGTGACTTTTTTCTTTGCAAATCTTTCACTTGCGTTTCGACACCAAGAATGCCTATTTCTGTGACCTCCATATGGGAGTCTGCGCGACGATCAGACAAATGTATATATGTAGGATCCTCCTATCCGAATGGTCTTTTTAAACGTGAAGTTTAAAACTTCGTCTTTCCTCTTGCTGCCTTCATTGTTGTATCAGACTGGCCAACAAGTGACTGAATCGAAGCTTTTGACCAACTTGCCATTTTACGCAGAACCGTAATATTCTAAGATTCTCGGTAAGATTGTATGTTAACGTATGACGGTAGAAGTTTCACTTTTCGTTCATCGATCTTTTTATACACACATAAATTTCTAATAACTTCTACCTGTCAACATTTCTGCGTTCTTTTTCGAACCGCGACCTTTCTCAGCATTTTCCGAATTCTTTTATTAAACCACGGCGTGTCTTTTCCGTCCTTAACCCACTTACTCTTCACGTACTTCTCCAGAGCGCAATTTACAATCCGTTTAAACTTTGCCCGTAATTCATCTACGCCCATCATGTTGAAACTAAATGATGTTGTCTTAGTAGGAGGCTAACAACTACTTACCTTCTTTCCATCATAAAAATTCTTCTAGTTTCTCCATGGATTTATCAACATTTACAACCATTGTGGCTATGATACGGTGACTGCTAATTCCTTTCTCTCGGCTGGCAATGTCAGAGTCAGGTCTGTTTGTAGCTACGAGATCTGAAATATATCGATTGCGTGTAGAATATCATGTAAGCATTTCTGAAGTTTGTAGTAGGCTTCTGCGGCCGTATTCAGGAGCGACAAAACGTACGCTGTTGTTTACTAAATGGATTCGGACTACAGACGATACGCCATTTCTGCGATCCTCGTTTCAGTGGTCGTATCAGCGTATTTGGATGTACTAGCCGTTTCCTTTGTAGTGCTAACACATTCTGTTCTGTGGTTAGGCTTTTCTCCCAAATGAAATATATCACAAATAAACTAATATTTCAAGGTACGCTCTTTCCAGTTTGGTTGTAAGGCCAAAAATTGTGTCAAGATTTTGCAAAGTATAAAGTAGCTACATGATCACTGAATAATTCTTCCTGGCAGATTAAAACTATGTGCCGGACTGGGACTCGAAAATAGGACGTCACTCGAAAGGGGACAAATTTCGGTACGAAGTCGCACTAGGACATCCAGCAAATAGACTTCACCGCACTCAAAATGAATCTATCAGTAAAAATTAATGTATACGTAACTGCATAGTTCTTGATGATGGCAGCATGCTGCCGATACGTGTCGTGCCGATAAATATTGTTAAATAAAAGTGACTTAAACTGAAAAACTATTATTTAAATTTTGCAGTGCACTCGCTGACCTCAACAAATCCTATGCAGCATGGACAAGTATAAGTTCTTACCTGCCTCAGACCTTCATAATCGCGAGCTGTACGCCTGCCGAGCCGGCGCTATGCAACCCGGCCGTCACGTTGTCTGTTCTCCCGGAACTGGAAGACGAGGCCACTCCAGCCCGTGCAGGAACACGGGGCCTTACCTTAAGTCCACCTAGTTGCGCTTTCTACGTGAACATTCGTCCCAGGTGCGTCTATTCCTCGCTTAGTGGTCAGAATCAAAGTGAAGCAATAACCTTCTACATTACTTTCGCCCTATTATTGTCATTATTTTTAGATACCTTGACTGACATATTTTTTATCTTTCCGCATATGGAGGCCCGAAAAATTTTAGAGAGTCAATCTAAAGTGTCTATGTAAAACAAGTATACGTCCATAAAGTTCCAGTGTAATACGACCACATCTGATTCCAATCATTAAGCAGTGGGCAGGTTATAGTTGAAAAACTATTCACTGTTTAAATCAAATAGGATGCAATTCCGTCTAACTGCATTTAGGAGCAAGAGCTGAATTTATATGTGGCTGTGTCACAACTTCTACATTGCATGTGTCCCCCAGTGGCCTCTGCCGAAATGTGTGCAGTCCCCCCCCCCCCCCCCCCTTTCCATTCCATTCGCGTGTGATACGCGTGAGTAACAACCGTCGCTATCCGTCTCTTCACTCCCGAGTTTCTCCTACTGCTTCCTCACGATCATTAAACGATGCATGTATTGAAGGAAGTTATGTGTTTTCTATTTATATTGGAACGCAGAGCTGTGCCGGTGTGCAAGGCAAAGGCGCTTTGCTTAAGGGATCAAGCCCCCTCAAAGCCACCAGGCGCCATTCAGTTTCGCGGCGGGCAGGGCTCATAATGTTTTGGCCCATCGCGGTGTGTGTGTGTGTGTGTGTGTGTGTGTGTGTGTGTGTGTGGGCGCGCGCGTGTATGTGAACCATGGTGAAGCAGGAAACTGACCACAATCCGTACAACATCCTTCGGTAGGAACTCTGCAGTTTCCCGTTGATAGTCATTTTCTGTTATCGTCTTCGCTGTTTCTTAAGTATCAGTGCGAGAGCGCTTGTTGAGGATAACGCGCTTCATCGTCACAATGTTCCGCTGCGACGAGTCTTCCCGTACGCCCTAGAAGTCTTTCAGCCACGTTTTCCCGCTCTGTAAGGGCCGCGCTTTGTAAGTCTTTGGTAATCGTGAACTTGGAGGTTGTGTTTCATCAGATTCCACAATATAAATTAACTACGGAAAGGAATATCCTGCAAGCTGTCCAAGTACTACATTAGTGATTTGTATTATGCGTGTTTTGTGTACGCCCCGGCAATAACTGAACAGTCTCAAAAATACGTGTTCGGGAAGGAGGCAGGTTAGAATTCACTCCCGGCCAAAGTCGAAGAAATTAGAGGTGGAGCACGATCTCGTACTTAAAAAACATGGCTAAGGAAATATGTCCTGGCTTTTGTTTGACAGACCACTTAGGCAAGTACCTCACATGCATTAGGAACAGCTCGGCAAACAAAAGTTCACATGACTTCTGAATACAAATCTTGTTACGCCCGTCAGCATTTTCTGAGGGTTATTTATATACTTATGCCTAAGACAGTGACTTTTGGTGCTACCTCATGTGCAGTCTGATTTACTACGGGTAAATAATCTTGATGACGCAACAATTTTTATTTATTGTACGTTTCGACTCTCGACGTAACTACAAACAACATTACTTGTATTTCTTGTTTTGTTTTAAGTAAAAAGTGCACTTATTTTTGACGTAGTTTCTTGTAGTTCATTGCACTGTTAAGTTTTCTACAGGTTAAATTTTCCGTTGTTTACAAACCACTAATTTTCAACTGCCATAACCTCTTCATTCTGAGCCACAAATGCCCTTTGCTGTGCAGAATGGATGGAGTCAGAGGGTGCCAAACCTGCCGGGCTGTGGATATTCCAATTATAAGCACTCTAAATCTGCGATGTATTCCACCGTCTGAGCTCCTCTCTTGCCAGGTACTTGTTCTTTGGGCGACGATTTGCTTATAATTTTGCAATCCAGACCGCTTCTCGTTTATAGGTACAGACGATTAGTGTAGTATTAGCGCATATTGTTTTGCTCGTTGCATATGAATGATTCTGAGATGTGTGTGTGTTCAGCTGAAAAAATACAATTTATGTTTTACCATCCGCATTTCGCAAGACTTTATTAAGAAGCATCTTTAGTGGGAGAGGGTATAAATGTTGCATCACATGTATGCTTGCTTTACCGCACAGTTAGCTTAGTTTCGGTGCGGGCAACGGAGGGGCTAAGACCATTCTTTTTTTGTCTGCCTGCTTAGGCCTGTGACACTGTTCTACTTACAGAAGTATGACTACTTGTGAGCAGTATCCACACTCTTCCACCATATTGTTACATCTTTGCAAGAAAATCAGTAAAAGTCGCGTTTTGCATCGCAGAATGCAGCTTTACAGCAAATGAAGTCCACTTCAGATGTTCTTGTGCAGGCCAGCGTTCCCTACACACTGCTCTGATTGGCATCTCACTTCTACTGTGCTGTGATAGAGCTACGTATCACTAAAAACTACAAATTGCACTCAAGGTTAACTGGATTCTCTTATGTATTGCGTTTGAATTCTTATTCTCATTTACTTGTCGTCAGTATTCAACAAAAACGTAACGAATCCACGTGTCTTGTACACCTCTTCCTCACAGTTTGTTTTTCAAGAAAATGTGTAGAACTCTTTTTCTCTGATATGCCTATGACACCATCTACGTATTTCATACACAATTAATCGCTAAAAAAATCGTACCTTTGGTAATACCATCTACGTATTTCATACACAATTAATGGCGAAAAATCCCGTACCTTTAGTAATTTCTCTCATCTCGTCTTCTGGCAATAGATAGTAATGAGGAAAAGGAAATGAAGTTGAGGGAGAAGAAATAAAAACTTTGAGGTTTGCTGATGACATAATTTCGTTAGAGATGGCAAAGGACGTAGATCAGCCGAATGAAATGGATGGCGTCTTGAAAAGATGTTATAATATCAGCCTCAACAAAAGTAAAGCTAGGGTAACGGAGTATAATATAATTGAATCAGGCGACTTTGAAGGAAATGGATTAGGAAATGAAACACTAAAAGTAGTAAACAAGTTTTGCTATTTGGGGAGCAAAATAACTGACAACGGCAAAATTAATGATAATATAAAATGTAGATTGCGTACAGCAAGTAAAGCTTATGTGCAGTATGTTCCCATCTAATATAGATGGAAATGTTAGTAACTCATTTCTTAAAGCATCTGTAAGTGTAGCCTTATTAGGAAATGAAATGGGGACTATAAATAGTGAAGCGAAGAAGAAGAAAAAAGCATTTGAAATATGCTTCAGAAGAATGCTGAAGACAGGACAGGTACGCTGGATAACGAAGTCGGGAGCTTTATGTTGCAGTCTGACTAAAAGGAAGGGTTGGCTGCATGGGCATATCAGGAGGCATGAAGGAATAGTTAATTAGGTAATGGAGGGGAGGGATCAAAATTGTAGACCAAGAGTTGACTACAATAAGTAGGCTCACACAGCTGTAGACTACAGCTATGCAGAAATGAAGAGGCAGTACAAGTTAGAATAGTGTGGAAAGCTGCATCAAAGCAGTCTTCAGACTAAACAGCATAACGAACGCGACACTAGCAACAAACTCCACTTTAACATTTTTCTAGCTCATTTAGTCATGGTTCTCCGTCAGTGTTGTCCAGCTGTCTCATCGTCAGTAAATTTAATGACGTTAACAGCAAACCGTCGCAGCTATAAGCGAATGAGTTTCCGCGATCACTTTCCAAGCTTGCTCTTCGATGGAGAAATCACACACTGTTTTGGACTGAGATGTGGCTGTACCTAGTAAAGCGGCGAAGCTACTTTCCTTTAAGGCCGGATATAAGGTTCCCTTTGCCAAGTAATAAGTCTCTGACGTAAGGGAGCCATGGTTTTTGTACTGAGCTCAGCTTCCCGCCTCGTGGCGTAACTAGGTTAACTGGCGCCAAGGGGAAACTACACTTTGCGCCTCTTCTGTCGACCGCTTTCCATTTCTTGTTTAATTCTCACTCATATCTCTCTTCTCAACCGTCCTCGGTATTTTAGGTGAGAGTAATTTTTAGTCTGGAACTCTGGACTCTTACAAGAAGTCACTAAACACCCAATTCCACCCAAGCCGTCAAAACCTGCAAGTTGTTATGAAAATGAATGAACCGGCTACAAGTAACGAAGTGAAAGGTACACATTTCAAAAATTGTTTTTTTTTGTACCACATAATTAATAACAACGAACAATATAGTCCAAAGTCACATGGCTTAAAGCAATAAGGAAAATCGTTTTTCATCGTTTCATTATAGAGGCAGGCAAAGCTTTAACAAACAAAATAACAAACACAAAAATACTCTTCACACTGCTGTCGCACTGTTACACCACGTGATATCACATTTTGAGTCTTCGAGACGAGAGACAGAAATGACTTATCATTCCCTCTGTACTAGAATAATTTTGGGCGAGATTAATTTTAATGCAACGCCTTTCAAACTGTAATTATTGGTGATGACCGCTAGAGAGACGCAAGTATTACAGAGATGCTTCGTGAACTCAAATGAGAATCCCTGGAGTGAAGACGACGAAGCTCTTTCCCCGAAGCACTATTGCGAAAATTTAGAGGACGAGCAGTTGAGGCCGACTGCAGAACGATTCTACTGTCGCCAACGTGCATTTCGCCTGAGAATCACGAAGATAAGATACGAGAACTCTGGACTCATATGGAGGCATATAGATAGTCCTTTTTACCTCGCTCTATTTGCGAGCGGAAAAAAAAGGGAATTACTAGTTGTGGTACGTGGTACCCTCTGCTACACACCGTACGGTGGCCTGTTGCGTACGTATATAGATTTAGGTGTAGATCCCGATAGATGAAGAGATGTCCTCTGAACTCGTTTGTAATACAGACATAATTTTTTTTAGTTACAATCGTTTAGAATGGCAACAGAAAATAGTGCCTATCCTGGCAGTCTATTTTCTTCTTGATGGGACCGAGTTTTGCAGTAAGATCCACCAGGATCACTCGGCTTCACTGTTGGCTGTGTCTTGGAGCAATCAACACATACCGTCATTGTCCATCACAAAGGGCGTCGTGGTAGGCGCCGTCTTGGCGAAAGTCTGACTCCACGGCCTCAGACTTACAGGAGCAGTGCGAGTCTTTGAAAAATTAGTACGGCGTTTAGTATCGCGAGACGTAGCGAATCTACTTGACAGGAAGACTGTCCTCTGCCATTCAATAACTCGGCGAGATGCTAAGACCTACAGGCTAAGCAACATCCCATCGTCTTCCTGTGATAGTCTTCGCTACCAGATTTCTTCGTCTCAACCCTATAGTTAATTCCTTGCTATCATTTTGTAACTTTTATTTTTAATTGACGCTTGATCGATGTGATGGCTGATACTGAATACTAGTCAGCTCTTTCCTCCCAATTTCAGTGCTTAATATTCTTCTTCCTGTTTGTATTTAAATCTTAAATGCAGAATATATTTCAATAAACGAGTAAATTTGGACTCCTCCCATTATTATGACTTCCTTTTAACTCACATCTCCGAAATGGATGTTCAGAATTGCTTAATTTACGCCTGTAATGCACGTTTTACACGACTGACCTTCTGGTCTAACTCGACCACTCGTTGTGGGTGCGCATCATGTGTTCGCATGTCAATTATCTGTCAACCAAGTCGCGAATAAGACAATGATGTCAATAATGAAATGACTGTGCTGAATTAAGAGTTCTAATACCTTGAATATGTACCTTGCATACGAAGAAACAGGGCACTGTAACGTCTTCTGATAACATCAGAAGCTAACCTATTCTCGCCGAGATCACTCCCATTATACCCACGCCCGGGTTCCTGGGTTCGATTCCCGGCGGGGTCAGGGATTTTCTCTGCCTCGTGATGACTGGGTGTTGTGTGATGTCCTTAGGTTAGTTAGGTTTAAGTAGTTCTAAGTTCTAGGGGACTGATGACCATAGATGTTAAGTCCCATAGTCCTCAGAGCCATTTTTGAACTCCCATTATAGAAATCGAGGACCTGGTATTTTCCTACTACTTTTCTCTCATAATGAAGATGAAAGATCTCAAAAAAATCTATTAACGTTTTCAATAACTGGACATTGAAAAAGCTTACACTATGCATAAACAAGAATGTGAATAGACAAACCTTTAAAAAATGAAAATGTTCCAGTAATGAAAAACTAAGACATATTTAACGAGAAAAGTAATTTTCGATGTTATTTCACACTTACAAAGAAAACAAGATAGAAAAGAAAAAAAGCAAAACAGCCGTGTTTACTGCCTTGTAATTATTGTTTTACATTTTGTAAGTATATATTTCCATGTGCACAAAAATGTAAAAATGATCGCATTTTCTCATTTTAAGAAATCAGAAGGAGCTGTCTGTTTTATTTGGCAGAAACTTTCTAAAGCCAAGATCGCATAAAAAGTTATTTATTCACGGACACTTTCGACAGACTTTGCTATGATCTTCAGGTCTTCAAAATTTTTTGTAATGAAATGTGGTCATTTTGAACTTGAATAACTTGGCATGAGGTCCAGCTCAAAATGAATATATTTTATAACAAAAAATTTTGAAAACTGAACATGTCAGCAAAGTCTGTCGAAACTGGTTGTTTGTACATAAAGAAATTTTTATGTGATCTTGGCCTTAGAAACAAATGTAGATATTTTATAATGTTTGGACAACCCGTTTCCTATTCTTTCAGTTTTCAGGAGTGCGGAGAATTTACGTTGCGATCTTTGTCAAAAACATTCTTTATGATTTTGATTTGGTCATTAATAAACTCTATTATCCATTTTTGTTCATATTCATTGTTCAGGTGCCAAACTGCACAGCAGACGGCTCTGACAACACACTTGTGACAGGCGAGAGCACAGGGGCACTACAGCACACTCATTTGCTCAAGTAGTCGACTGAAACAAGAAAGTCGCTCGTGTAAAAGTATGTTAAATAGGATCCAGTCGTATGCTTCCAATACCACAAAGTACAGCAACGCCATCTTTGGGCTGCACTTGGTAACGGAAGTAATGGGCAGGCGAGGTGAGCCACCACAGCTTGGCATAACGGAACTGGCTTCATCAAGGAGCTGAAAATAAGAAACAAGCTCGTAGGTAACATGGAGGGACAGGTCTTTTAGAACCATAGGTTTATTGCAGTCCAGTCCGAATTTCGTGAGCCATTTGTAAATTTGAGATGGCTAGGTCGTATAAAAAGGCAAACAGCATGTGAAGAATGACTTTACGGATCACAAAGTATGCAAGCCACATTTCAGAATTATTTCTATCTTCAGAAATCCAAGAGATAGCCTGTCATCTTAAATTACATACACAGCTAGTAATGCTCTTGTGCTTGTGCTTTCTTTGCACATAGATTCCTGAAGAAGGAAATTGTGGTGTCACATATCGGTACCACCCTACTGTCGACACTGTCGACTTTAAGTTCGTTACGGAGCTAAAAGGTCGTGTCTGATGTCGATAGCAGTGGTGGACCCACTGGTGCGCGCCCACTGAGCCACACATCGTGTGGCTACGTAACACAGGTGCCCTCCGGTGCTGCGGTACAGCATGGCCGACGGTAGCCAATCACCCTACTTATGCTTGGAGCCTCTTCGCTACAACTCCATCGTCCGTGCTCTATTTCTTGCTGTATTTTTTGCAATAAGTCTTCGTACACTTGGAGAAATACAAGTTAAGTAAATCTTCTGCTTAATGTATTAACTTGTTCGCCAATCATTTCTGCTCCTATCAGCTTTCCTACGACGACAGTTGCCGCGCCACTCTGTACCCCAGAGTACACAACATAAATAATTTCGAACCGTGTCGTGCATACTCTGTGATCAATGGAGGCATTCTTCGCCTGGTCTTTGACTTTTTACGCGACCTTGCCAGCTTAATTACAGATATGGACATTTTACTAGAATGGTCAGTAGTCTCCTACGTGGCATTATGTCACACCTCTATTCCTCATGATTTCCTTTCATACTTCACCTTCGCTTCCTACTTTAATACCCTCCAATCATTACTCTTCTTATTCTTCACCTCCTCATAATTCTCCATCTTCATCATCGTCATCATCATCTTCTTCTTCTTCTTTTTCTTCTTCCCCATTTTCCTTCGTCTTCCCTATTTCCTTTTGCACTTGCTCTTTTCCTTGCGCGTGTCATGCAACTTTTCTCCCATAAAAACGGCACCCGTGAAACGCGCCCCGACTGGCGTAGCCTGGTGGCACCACTGTATCTGCCGCACCCTGTCTCGTTGCTCGGCTGGCGATGAGCGAGAGCAGAAGAGCAGAGTGTGGGTGGACAGGACAGGCCGGACAGCTGGTAATGGAGCGCGCCGCAGCGGAAGGAAGCTGTCCGCCGCTGCCGCTGAAGCTGGCCGCCCGCCCGGCCTAAATCAATTTGCGCCGCGTGCGGGATGGAAGGAGAGAGGGGTGGGAGGGGGCAGGGCAGAGAGATTAAATGGTTAGCGGCAGCGCGGGGCGCGCGCGTCGCCGCGGCAGACCGAGGAAAGCGGGCCCAGGAGCAGGCCAGCGGCGGCCGCGCTCCGTCCAGTCAGACGGCGCCTTCTCACGACGATCCTGCACAGTTGGATCGTATTAGTCAGAAAGTAAGCAGCTTCCGCATATAAGCCGCACACCTCAATTTCGAAGAAGAAACTTAGAAAAAAAAAGCTTTTACGCGGAAATATGCTGCACACAGAGTTGGGAGAAGAAAAATTACCAAAACTTTATGCTGCACACTGAATTGAGAGAAGAAAAATTACCAAAAATTTATTTGTACTTACATATAAGACTTAGGTATGTAACGTAAACATTTGTTCTAATACTAGGTACAACACTCGAACAGTATACGAGAATAGGTCACACTGTCGTCCTATATGCGGTTTCCTTTACACTGGAACCATACTTCCCCAGGTTTCTCCCAACAAACTGAAGTCGATCATTCGCCTTCCGTAGTAATTACTTCCACACAGGGTAATACATCGAAGCAATTCAGAGGCGGGCTGCTAAATTTGTTACCCGTAGGATCGAACAACGCGCTAGTATTACGGAGATGCTCAAAAATGGTTCAAATGGCTCTGAGCACTATGGGACTTAACATCTATGGTCATCAGTCCCCTAGAAATTAGAACTACTTAAACCTAACGAACCTAAGGACAGCACACAACACCCAGTCATCACGAGGCAGAGAAAATCCCTGACCCCGCCGGGAATCCAACCCGGGAAACCGGGCGTGGGAAGCGAGAACGCTACCGCACGACCACGAGCCGCGAACTACGGAGATGCTTCGGGAACTCAAATGGGAGTCCCTGGAAGGAAGACGACGTTCTTTTCGAGGAACACTATTGAGAAAATTTAGAGAACCGGCCTTTAAAGCTGACTGCAGAGCGGTTCCATTACCGCCAAAGTACGTTTCGCGTAAGGACCACAAAAACAATATATGAGAAATTAGGACTTATACGAAGGCATATAGATAGTAGCTTTTCTCTCGCTCTTATGCTCGTGGAACAGGAAAAGAAATGACTTCATGGTATACTCCGCCACGCATCGGAGTATGTTTGTAGATGTAGAACGTACATGATTGTTAAGAAAGAAGAAAAATTTGTTTGCGGAGGGCAGAACCGTATTTTCGTAATTATATTCCCCTTAATTTTTTCTCTTGATGCTTCCACGACGGATTATATTGAAGACTTCGGCTGTGAATTATTTTGCTATGTGACGCAAATGCTGTTCTCGTACTAATTTTCCGCTGTTGTTTATTTGCAGTCGATTTCGAAGCCTTTTACGGCTTTATCTTCAGGCACTTAGAAACAGTTATCGAAATGATATAAGAGCTGCAACTAAGTCTGTTGCACAACAATAGCATCCTTTAATGCGCTAAATACGTATTTACCACATTAGAAGATGCTGTGGTACAGCAGCAAGATTTACTTGCGTGTGTATATCACTCTGATAACTGTGTGTAAGTACCTGAAGGTGAAGCAGTAAAAGGTTTAGAAATCGATTTCAAATAAAGTAACAACACATAAAGTTTTATGGAAAATTAGTAGAAAAAAACCTCTGTGGACCATAATAAAATAAGCATTTTTCAATACAAACCTCATGTTGTTGTGGTCTTCAGTCCTGAAACTGGTTTGATGCAGCTCTCCATGCTACTCTATCCTGTGCAAGCTTCTTCATCTCCCAGTACCTACTGCAACCTACATCCTTCTGAATCTGCTTAGTGTAGTCATCTCTTGGTCTCCCTCCACGATTTTTACCCTCCTCGCTGCCCTCCAATACTAAATTGGTGATCCCTTGATGCCTCAGAACATGTCCTACCAACCGATCCCTTCTTCTGGTCAAGTTCTGCCACAAACTTCTCTTCTCGCCAATCCGATTCAATACTTCCTCATTAGTTATGTGATCTACCCATCTAATCTTCAGCATTCTTCCGTAGCACCACATTTCGAAAGTTTCTATTCTCTTCTTGTCCAAACTATTCATGTGGGATCCATAATAATCTACAGAGCAGGGGAGAATGTTATTACATCATATCTATGTTGAACATTTCTTGGTCTGCATGAGGGGAATTTGTCAGTCCCACAGAAACTAGAGCCGCCGAGGCAGGCCATCCTGCGAACTTGACTGTGTCTGGAGTAAGGCTTTGCGTCTTTGAAACTGCCGCAACAACGACAGGAAAATTATATATGTATATTGCGCTGTAACTTCTTCTCAGACTTACGAAACAGTAATGTCATAGAAGTTATCTCATACAGATCTGCTTATTTTTTAGTCGATGCTTATATTTCGGTGATTAATAACGACGCGAAAAATACTTTTTACTAGCAACTGCCTTAGTCGCTTTGCATAGATTTTACGGCTTACAATGGTTTCAATTCTTATGAGTCATCATTGGTCAGAGAAGATAAAATGCAGAATTACTATTAAATATAAAGGATCACAGAGTGCAAGGTAAAGAGAGAAAATTAAATTATACCTTATCTTACACTTATTAGTGCGTTATATTAAATAGAAAATTTTATATTCTGCCTTCTGTGTTTTAAGTCCTGATGATGGCTCATAAGAGGAAAAACCGGTAAAGTGGTGTAAAGCGCAACCATAGCGATCAACAAAACTGTACAGGGGAAACGTATTTTTCAAAGTACGCTGACAGGGAAAATGCCAACACCGAGGAGGAGTTTGCAAGAGAAACGAAAGTTGGTAGGCGTGTTTGTACGTCTGAAAGATGACGTACATGCAAATTTTGCGCCAGTCCCATAAGAGGTGTGGTAGTAGCGCCACTATGATGATGTGAATAAGGTTTGCTTTAAAATATATGCTTGAACCGTCGAGAGCGTTAGTTACCTTTGAGCTCGGACGTAGTGAGCTGACGTTAGTCAAGAATGCCTTTAAGACGACAAAGATACCACTATGAACACCTTAAGTTTGAACGAGTTCGTGTAAAGGCGGTGCGAGAAGCTGGATGCTCCTTCCGCGACACTGCAGAACTGTAGCCACTGTACACGATAGCGGCCAGTGGTGGTCACGGTCAGGCACGGTGGTACGAACGCCGGGCTCCCGACGGCCACTATCGAGAGGGAAGGCCGCACCGTACTGCATCTGCAGCAGCAATCTGAGCAGAAGCTCGCACCACAGTGAGACTACGATCTGTTACGAATTGGTTACTTCAAGGACAGCGTGCATTCCACCGCCGTTTGCGACTTCAGTGGTGTCACACGAGGTCTTATTGGAGGGCAGGGAGGAGATGTGTTCTCTCGTGAAAGCTGGTTCTGCCGGGGTGCCAGTCATGGCCGTGTGTTCGTTAGAAGGAAGCCATTTGAGGGCCTGCAACTAACCTGTCTGCATGCTAGGCACTCTGGATCTACACCTGGCGTAATCGCCTGGAGGGCTATTTCGTATGACAGCAGGATCACTCTCGTGGGATATCCCAGACACCCTGACTGAAAATTTGTACGTCGGTCTGGTGATCCGACCTACTGTGCTGCCATTCGTAGGGAGCATTCCAGGGGTTGGTTTCCAACAGAATAACGCACGCTCACATCTGCTGTTTTGCCCCAACTGCTCTACAGAGTGTCGAGATGTTGCCTTGACCTACTCGATCAACAGATACGTCTCCAATGAAGTATGACAACTTCAGCGTCATCCACGCAGCATTAAGGTCCCTTATTGACCGACCAAGTGCAACAGTCATGGATCTCCAGTCCACAAATTGACATCCGGCACCTGTACACCACAATGCATGCTAGTTTGCTTGCTAGCAGTAAACATTCTAGCGATTACACAGGTCAGTATTTCATATCTGCAATGGCTTACCTCGCGCTTCGGTGCACTCAACCCTTGTGAGGCCAAATGAAGAGGTACTTGATTGAGATGTAGCGGCACCGGTCACGAAAATTGACAACGGCTGGAAGAGCGATGTGCTGACCACATACCCCTCCGTATTCACATCTGGTGACGCATAATGAGTGAGGGAGATACGGCGGTAGGTCGGTACGGTGGGCCTTCAAGGCCTGTTCGAACGTTTGTTTTCTTTTTTTTTTCCATCTCGTGCTTACATTAACCTGCGATCCTGCAACGTTCATCAGTTAAGTAGATTACTTAAGCAGACATATTCTCGTAATTTCGTTACTCCCCATTAATTATACGACGGTAATCCCCAAATTAAGGTCTCCTATTTTTTTGTAAGTACAGAACTCTGTGTGGCAATTGGTCACACTGTTATGAAGAGTGCTTCACGCGCTGAGTGTAAACATGCGCACGCCGCACTGAGGCGCTAAGTCCTCGCTTGGCAGCCGTTGAGAATGGAGCTCCCGTTGGATGTTACCGCCAAGTGCAAATTGCTCGCAGTTATTCGGTTTTTGAACGCAAAGGGCACTGCGCCGATTGAAATCCATCGCCAATCGACGGAAGTGTATGGTGAGTCGTGTATGGATGTCAGAAATGTTCGTAAGTGGTGTAGAGAGTTTGTAGCTGGTCGGACCGAAATTCACGACGAACAAAGGAGCGGGAGACCGTCAATTTCTGAGGACGCAGTGTTGAAGGTTGAGCAAAGCATGCGTGAAGATCGGCTGATCACCCTGGATGATCTCTGCACGTTGGTTCCTGAGGTTTCCCGAAGCACCGCTCACAGAATCTTAACGGAAACATTGAATTATCGGAAGGCGTGCGCAAGATGGGTGCCACGCATGCTGACTGAGTGCCACATGCGGCAACGAGTTGATGCTTCTCGCGCATTTTTCACCGCCTTGCAGCCGAACAGGACAACTTTCTGGACTCAACTGTCACGGGTGACGAAACCTGGGCATTCCACTTTACACCTGAGACCAAGCAAAAATGACGCCAGTGGCGGCATCCTTCTTCGCCAAAGCTGCGGAGCTGGCGGCGAGCTGGTATGACATGGGCATACAAAAAACTGCCACAGCGTCTACAAAAATACATCGATAGAAATGGTGATTATGTCGAAAAATAGCTAAATGTTCAAGCTGTAAACTGATGTAAACCATTGTAGAAATAAACAGGCCTATGTACTTATACAAAATAGGAGACCTTACTTTTGGGATTACCCTCGTATCTTGGTGCTGAGATTTTTTTTTCTATCAACGCAGATCGGGTGATCCAGTCTGGCGCTATCAGACTTCATCGAAGTTGGAGAAACATGTTAATGTTCGTTTCATGAGCCCCGGTCACTATTCGTCGGGGTGATGAGAGATTACAAATATTTTCAACAACGGCAAGACGCAGTCAATAACTTCGCTACGCAGTGCCGATGGTACTGTTACCGACGACTGTTCCGCTAAAGCGGAGTTATTGAACGCAGATTTCAGAAATTCCTTCACCAGGGAAGACGAATGGAATATTCCAGAATTTGAAACACGAACAGCTGCTAGCATGAGTTTCTTAAAAGTAGATACCTTAGGGGTTGCGAAGCGACTCAAATCTCTTGGTACGGACAAGTCTTTAGGTCCAGATTGTATACCGATTAGGTTCCTTTCAGATTACGCTGATACTATAGCTCCCTACTTAGCAATCATATACAACCGCTCGCTCACCGATAGATCTGTACCTACAGATTGGAAAATTGCGCAGGTCGCACCAGTGTTTATGAAGGGTAGTAGGAGTAATCCATCGAACTACAGACCTATATCATTGACGTCGATTTGCAGTAGGGTTTTGGAGCATATACTGTATTCAAACATTATGAGTCACCTCGAAGGGAACAATTTAATGATGCGTAATCAGCATGGTTTCCGAAAACATCACTCTTGTGCAACGCAGCTAGCTCTTTATTCGCACAAAGTAATGGTCGCTATCGACAGGGGATCTCAAGTTGATTCCGGATTCCTAGATTTCCGGAAGGCTTTTGACACCGTTCCTCACAAGCGACTTCTAATCAAGCTGCGTGCCTATGGGGTATCGTCTCAGTTGTGCGACTGGATTCGTGATTTCCTGTCAGGAAGGTCGCAGTTCGTAGTAATAGACGGCAAATCATCGAGTAAAACTGAAGTGATATCAGGTGTTCCCCAGGGAAGCGTCCTGGGACCTCTGCTGTTCCTGATCTGTATAAATGACCTGGGTGACAATCTGAGCAGTTCTCTTAGGTTGTTCGCAGATGATGCTGTAATTTACCGTCTAGTAAGGTCATCCGAAGACCAGTATCAGCTGCAAAGCGATTTAGAAAAGATTGCTGTATGGTGTGTCAGGTGGCAGTTGACGCTAAATAACGAAAAGTGTGAGGTGATCCACATGAGTTCCAAAAGAAATCCGTCGGAATTCGATTACTCGATAAGCTCGTTTTGTATTATCACGTAATAGGGGAGAGAGTGTGGGAGATATGATAGGCGAGTTGGGATGGAAGCCATTAAAGCAAAGACGTTTTTCGTCGCGGCGAGATCTATTTACGAAATTTCAGTCACCAACTTTCTCTTCCGAATGCGAAAATATTTTGTTGAGCCCAACCTACATAGGAATGATCACCAAAATAAAATAGGAGAAATCAGAGCTCAAACAGAGAGGTTTAGGTGTTCGTTTTTCCCGCGCGCTGTTCGGGAGCGGAATGGTAGAGAGATAGTATGATTGTGGTTCGATGAATCCTCTGCCAAGCACTTAAACGTGAATTTCAGAGTAATCATGTAGATTTAGATATAGATGTTGATGTAGAACTCTTGCCTCGTATAATTGTGATACGTTCGTCTCAAGTATTGGAAAAACAGTACAGCGTAGAACGAGTTATAGGAAATGACCAGAAGTCGACTGACTTGGAGATGTTATCGAGGTGTGTAACGTGGACAGAATGCCACGGGAGGAGAGTAAGGGGAGCGGAGGGCGACAGGCTCCCGCCGGCTGGAGCTCGCGGGCTGCAGCCGCGTCCCGCTGTCGCGCCGGATCGTTACTGCCAGAGCAGAGCGGAGCGGAGCGCGTGGGCGCTTTGCAGGCATAGCACGGGGACAGCCGCCTGCCGCCCGCGCTCCGGTAACAGGGTTGGCTGCGGCCTCTGCTTTACTGCAAAGCACTGTACTTCCATCGTGCCACCTACTGAGAATGTTTCTTCCGTTTCGTTCTAGACAGTAATGATTGGCGAACTTAAATGAGAATTCTTGCAAGAAAAAAGGAGTAGTTCCTGCGAAACTGTATTGAGTAAATTTAGAGGACTTGTTTTATAAAAAGAGTGCTCGGCCGTTATAGTATCACTATAGTGTACCTTGCGTCGCGATCGTGGGAATAACATCTACATCTACATCCATACTCCGCAAGCCACCTGACGGTGTGTGGCGGAGGGTACCTTGAGTACCTCTACCGGTTCTCTCTTCTAGTCCAGTCTTGTATTGTTCGTGGAATAAAAGATTGTCGGTTTGCCTCTGTATGGGCTCTAATCTCTCTGATTTTATCCTCATGGTCTCTTCGCGAGATATACGTAGGAGGTAGCAGTATACTGCTTGACTCCTAAGTGAAGGTATGTTCTCGAAACCAACAAAAACTCGTACCGAGCTACTGAACGTCTCTCCTGCAGAGTCTTCCACTGGAATTTATCTATCATCTTCGTAACGCTTTCGCGATTACTAAATGATCCTGTAACGAGGCGCGCTGCTCTCCGCTGGATCTTCTCTATCTCTTCTATCAACCCTATCTGGTACGGATCCCAAACTGCTGAGCAGTATACAAGCAGTGGGCGAACAAGTGTACTGTAATCTACTTCCTTTGTTTTCTGATTGCATTTCCTTAGGATTCTTGGAATGAATCTCAGTCTGGCATCTGCTGTACCGACGATCAACTTTATATGATCATTCCATTTTCAAACACTCCTAATGCGTACTCCCAGATAATTTATGGAATTAACTGCTTCCAGTTGCTGACCTGCTATGTTGTAGCTAAATGATAAAGGAATTTTGTTCTATGTATTCGCAGCACATTACACATGTCTACATTGACATTCAATTGCCATCCCCTGCACCATGCGTCAATTCGTTGCAGATCCTCCTGCATTTCAGTACAATTTTCCATTGTCACAACATCTCGATATACTACAGCATCATCCGCAAAAAGCCTCAGTGAACTTCCGATGTTATCCACAAGGTTATATATATATATATATATATATATATATATATATATATATATATATATATATATATATATATATATATATATATATATTGAGAAGAGCAACGGTCCTACGACACTCCCCTGCGGCACACCTGAAATTACTCTTACTTCTGAAGACTTCTATCCATTGAGAATGACATGCTGCGCTCTGTTATCCAGGAACTCTTCCCTCCAATCGCACAATTGTTCTGATAGTCCATATACTCTTACTTTGTTCATAACAGAGAATAGGATTCGTACAGTTGCGTATAGACTATAGCTTCTCCTTCGTTCAGTCTGCGAACAATACAGGACACAACATCGATTATACGTGTACATTGTACCCTCCACCATGCACTCTAAGTGGCTCGCGGAGTGTATATGTGTATGCTGAGAAGCTAAACCACTTACATGGCACTTCGAGTTAACGAGCCCAGTGACAAGCAATAATTACCTTTTCGTTACTCAAAATATCATTGATGAGAAGAGTTAAAACTGTGTGCCCTGCTAGTACCGTCTTTCGCAGCCACTGCTGCAACAACTGATCAACCTGAATCTGAATCATTAACCGTGTCAAAGCTTAAAGTTAATACTCACTTACTCACTTCTGGTCTCTTCTTCCCATAACTGCAGAAGTTCTTCCGCGGTGCTGAGGGATGAACGGTTGTGGGAGTTGGCTTTACAACTAGCTACATGTAATGAGATAGCGTGCAATACCCCAAGGATAAAACCACTGCAATTCACAGCCCCGAGGTACAGGCGCTATAAAACTTCTTGTGTATCTATCGCCCCGGAAATGTTAAATTCTCAGCTTCGTGGAACAGCACTTTCGAACACGGGACGTGCTGGAAAGCTGCCAAAGACAAGTTCCAGCTCCGTTCGCGTCTGAGGCAGGCACGCTAGACGCAATTAGACTGACTGACAGAAAAAGCGAAGCACACAGAAGCGGAGGAGGAAACAAAACGAAACTTCACTTGAGAGAGTACGTGATGTTACGTCAGTGATTGCGAAATCGGTTCAAACTTACAAAGAACTTGGCAGTACGAGTCCACTTACCAGCATGGCTTGCAGCCTCTCTGCTCTGGAAGCATGCACTGATTCGGTTGGGAAGGGTGTTAGAAAGCCCTTGTATCTCTTCTTAGGCACGCTGCCGCACAACTATTGTAACTGGCGCTTTGCATCCCAGATACTGGCAGTGTGTTAGTGATGTGGGAAAGCGAAGCAACAACCACAGCTAAATCAAGACCAGACAGATCTCATGTAGTGACGGACAGGGACCGTCGTCCATTGGGGAGAGTGGTTGTAAAAAATCGCATGAAACCAGCAGAAGAAATCACTCCTGAGTGCCGTATTCTAGGGTTGTGAAAGTTGGACCTCGGATCCAAGTGTTGAAAAAGAACTGAGACCTCTGAAACGCAGTTGTATTGTCGTCTCTTGCGTGTACTCAGGATAGCCAGTGTAGGAAGTCTTCATCGGGTGGAAAAGAAAACTGAACTTTTACATATTATAAAAAAAAGGAAGACACAATACTTGGAATCCATCTTAACGGGTGAGAAATATCATTTATTACAACTTACTGCTGAAGAAAAGTATGTGGCAAAACATTTTTTGAAAAAAATATCAGATACTTTATGCAATGATCTGTCTAAATGAAAGAAATAAAATACATCAGAGAAACATTTAACGCACCGTTGAATGATGATCGGAATCATGTACAGCAAATGAGACTGCGCGGTGGACATAGTCCACCAGAAAAATATCCTCTAACGCTCTTTAAAGTCCTAAGTTAAACACTGAACTCTCAATTCTCAGTCGGCAACTATTCTGCTGTACAGGATTTCGAGCATCGTTCAAAGAAGTGTCAAATGTTTCTCTAACGTAGTTTATTTTTTTCTTTCAGACAACCCATTTCACAAAACATTTGAATATTTTTTTATATTTATTTACTTACATTTTTATTAACAGTTAATATCAATCGAACATAAAGTTTTGTGCACAAAGTAGATAGGTATTGGAGAGACGAAATTTTTTACTTTTTATTTACATAGCTAGCAGCAGCTAATATGAAATATTTTAGTTTTCGCTCAAATCAAAAATTAAGTTTTTTTAATTACCCTAGAGACTTTGAAGCAATAAAATATTTTTTTGCAGAACTAGCCATTACACTTATCCGTTTGAAATCTCATTTGCCTATGTCCCACACTTCGGGTGGCGGTGAAAATTTGGAAAAAATCTATTGTGTGATTTCTAAGCAGTCTTGTTTTTGCTCCGCTCAAACATTTAACGAAAAAGGCTATTGGCGGAGGGGCGACACTTGTGACTGAAAGACATTCGAAAACGGAAGAGAACACCAGAACAAGCTTTCCACTCTGTATTGTCAAGATCTGCTGGATCGCCAACCTTCACCAGGTTCAAATGGCTCTGAGCACTATGGGACTCAACTGCTGTGGTCATCAGTCGCCTACAACTTAGAACTACTTAAACTTAACTAATCTGAGGACATCACACACATCCATGCCCGAGGCAGGATTCGAACCTGCGACTGTAGCAGTCGCACGGCTCCGGACTGAGCGCCTAGAACCGCGAGACCACCGCGGCCGGCCCCTTCACATGGAGACAGAGACTTAAGAAGAAGGAGAAGCAGGAGAAGAAGAAGTTGATCCTGAAACGAAATTGTTGATCCTCAGATTGGCAAGGTGGAATTTGTAAATGAAATTATTTTAACAAAATAATTTTTAGCAAAAGTAAGAGTTAACAGTGACGACTGTGACTCCCACGGAAGAAAAGATAATGCCTTAAGTTCGCCTTCTTGTTTGGGGCAACTTCCAACTCGCGACGTGTCCCCTTGAAAGAAGCGGGAGCTGGTTCCCCAGTCCCCCGCCCTCCCCAGCCTGCCCTTGAGCAGACGTGTCCCCTGCAGGTGGGCTGGACCGCTCGTATTGATCCCGCTGCACGATGCAGCGCCCCCACACTCAAAACCAGCTTGTGCCACCCCCGCAGTTCATACATGCTGTAGAGACTGTCGCTGATCGACTTCCGTCGTCAGTTACGATTTTCGTATCGCCGTACAACAGTACAGTGATTCGTCGGAGAGCTGCTTCGATTTTTATTTTAGACGCTTATCGTTTCTGTCTTTATCTTTGCTAATCCGAACTTGTACTGCGTCTCCAACGAACTCGACGTCAGCGTCACCTGAAACCCTAATTTTACTTCCTTTTGAACAGTTTAACGCATATTACGCCAGCTTACGAGGTAAGGAGGTGAACCAGAACTGGCCAGAATGCACGAGGCGGTTTCATGCAGCCATCCGTGAATACTCGTCTCCGTCTTTCCTTCACCCTTTCATCCGCTCGAGATAGCGTAGCAGTAAAGTGATTTACTCATTTTTTGGATGTCATAAAAATCCCTGCCCAGATATCTTATTTGAGAGCTAAATCCCTTTAGAATAATGACGAGATGCCTCACTAACAACACCACAAGGCACTTCTGACTACTTCCTTCCAGAACAGACTCAGTGCTCCGGCTCTAACAGCTGCACCCTAACGAGACGTGAACCTTGACGAAACGTGATCTACTATGACAACCGAAACGGTGTCCAACGCCAGACGCTTTCCGGTTCGGCTGGAGGAACATATGGAGGAAAGCCAGTGACTGATTGAAGCCCTGAGTCTCACCTTATGACGCCATCAAGTAGCTTCGTTCGTACAGCTAAATATCTGGCCTCAAGCCTTAATCTGCTAAATAATCGGTCTGTTTGTTGCGAATTGAGGCCGTAGCGAAGATTAAAAGCGTAAAACCTGCACAGGAAACAAGAACGTACTCCGCAGCGCCCGTGACACGTACCTCACCTTAGTTTAATAGGGCGCAACACTACATCAGAGGACGGGAAAGGTGATCGTGCAAAATTCGAATTCTACAGTAACCAGTCCTCAGGCGCGCTCACTAGATCTATCATGCGACAGCTACAACATTTTAGTCTCGTAGTCCAACTGTCCTAAGTGTGGCATCTCGACATGACACTGACTAAAAAAATGGACACATGGTAATTAAGGAATTTTGTTCCAATGACTGATGATGACTCTGATATTTGGCAGGAAGAGTAAGCCTGTACGAGCAGATCTCACCGCCATATCACATAATTAGTCGATTAGGCGATAGATGGGGTAAGACTATTGCTTGAAATTCTTAAAGATGTTGAGCATGCGAAGTCTGGATGTTATCTGCTCAAAAAGCGCGTGCGTCATCCTGTCGGTATTCCCCCATCGTTTTAATGGTACGTGACCTACGTGAAGGGGTTTAAATGGTCTCCAAGAAATCTTACGTGCTGATCACCACACGTGTTGAACCCGAATTCATTTCAGCCGAAGTCACACACTGCACAAATAGGAAGCTGGCAACCCTTCGAGCGCCTTTTTTGTTTCGTTATTAGGGGTGACGGTTTTCTGTCATCAGAGCCTTATCGGAATCCGATTATAAGCCGGAAACAAATGCTCGTGCTATTAAGTGAAGCAGCCCATCTGTTTCATCTCTTATCCTCGTATTATCACAGCACTGGGCCTGCACACTATTCTCTAACCTTAACAGTTCACAGATACTGGATTCCATGCTAACAAACTGACGCGTGATTTGCAGGATGAGTGTCTATTTGAGCTTGTAGTTTCTGCAGATCTCAACACACCCACTGTTATTTGAAAATTACTTCGAATACTCCTTGGTAAGGCTAGCTGGCCACCGCATAAAGCCTGCCACTCAGCTGTGCTGGTGGGTAATTTTTCGTTTGCAACAATTCTGGAATACTAGTGACAGTGCGAATCGAGGAGAGTGAAACACGCTTCGAATACAAGATTTTTTAGATTGTATGGGACGTAGCGCCGTCTTCAACTCAAATTCCGAAAGGTAGTGCCGTGTTGACAAAAGCGATACATGCTCACTGCAAGAGCACTTCCCCTCGAAAGGTGAAGGTCCCGAGTTCGAATCTCGGCTCGGCACACAGTTTTAATCTGCCAGGAAGTTTCATATCAGCGCACACTCGCTGCAGAGTGAAAATCTCAATCTGGAAACATCCCCCAGGCTGTAGCTAAGCCATGTCTCCGCAGTATCCTTTCTTTCAGGAGTGCTAGTTCTGCAAGGTTCGCAGGAGGGCTTCTGTAAAGTTTGGAAGATAGGAGACGAGGGACTGGCGGAAGTAAAGCTGTGAGGACGGGTTGTGAGTCGTGCTCGGTTAGCTCAGTTGGTAGAGCACTTGCCTGCGAAAGGCAAAGTTCCCGAGTTCGAGTCTCGGTCCGGCACACAGTTTTAATCTGCCAGGAAGTTTGATATCAGCGCACACTCCGCTGCAGAGTAAAAATCTCATTCATGTTCCTCTTTATCGACAGCTTCATATAATTTGTGATGACGCTGTGGGATTCATGTGTATAACATATGATCTCTGTTCCTTTTACCATAAATTCATATCGCAAATGTCGTCTCTTACAAAGTCCATACGTATTATCAGCGGAGTAACGACTTCGACCTTAAGCAAGTTTCTGTTTCTGATGAGTAAAAAATTCAAGTAACGTCGCTTTAAGACGATTGTCGCTAGACTGAAAAACCTCGGAAAGAATTTCCAGTTGAAATTCGTTGCATACTCCAAGTCATTTTTCCGTTTCTATCGTCATTTTCTTACTTCTGTCGTCATTTTTCCATTTCTATCTCCAGATTAGCTTCCACTCACTTCCGCAGTCTTAGATCTCGCCCGAGTCTGAGGCAGCAGGTTCGAAACTTGGTGGTAAACGAAATTTTCAGCGCCACCATTTGAATAGAAAGAGGAGAGGTAATGTTCCTGAAAATGTAGCGTTGCGCCAGTGTCTTGCGCAAAATCTTGGAGGTGACGTGACACTGTTGATGGTGATCAGTCTAAAAGGACACGCTAATCTCTCAAGAGTCGTATTCTCGTCGGTTTGCAACAATTGCTTTATCTTTTCCTTTTGTTTTCAGCGCTTATCCATAACATAAACACAACTCTACTAGGCACAAGCATTCATCACAGTGCCCACTAGTGTTGACATTTCGAAAACAGAGAACTGAGAAGTTCTCGATTCCAAAGATTTCTCGAGATCTGACGTCGAACATTCGAATATCACGCCCATGGACAAAACCTACCGTCTGACGTTGGGGCTCGACTCGTTTCGGCAGCACTCCAGACCAGAAAGACAACAGTTATTGGTTGTTCCCGTGAAATACAACTTTCAGTGATACGTTCTTTTTTTGTAGAACAAAACAACATTGTGAGTGTTGCCAACCTATGAAACACACACAAAATCGTTTCATAGGTTGGCAACTCAACATGAACGAAAACAAACGAATAGGCATAAAGACTGTAGCAGTGATGAATGGAAAACAGTTAAGAAAGTGAATTATAAATAGTGCAGCGCAGGAAATAACGCAAAATGCCAAACAAAAAACTGCAGATGTGAAATGAAGCCTGTCGACATCAACAACTGCTAGCAAGAGGGGAAAGTGCAGACTGTGTAAAGAAACACCGAAAGTAGCTTGCAGACTAACTTCATAAAGAAAACGCTGTTTTTAACATAAAAGAATCAAAAAATAAAAGTACAAACGTATGTATCCAATTCACAGAATACCACAGAAGATGCTTTATAAATAAAATCGAAACGCATCTGGTGTAATTATTTTTAATTACATTGCAGTCAGTGAAGACAGATAACCTATAATAACCCTGTTTAAAGATTCGCGCTAGACTCTTCATACTCGTTCGGCCGGAGGCACCGCAAATCAGGTGCACGAGGACAGCCACGCTGGGCACGTGCCCCGTCTGCAGCGCTTATTGCTAAGAGTGAGTAAGGGGCTGCCGGCTGCCGCAGGCGCGCTGCTCTAGGGCTTCCGCGGAGCTGACAGGTCGTTCCCTCCCAGCGGCACTCACTTCCGCTGCTGTCCACGAGACACCACTCACTAAACAATACCCGTGCTTTTCTACTGCCATTTATGCATTCGTGAAAACTCTATTCAGAATTCACATAGCGTTTGAACAGAATGCAACTTTCTTTATTGGTAGTACCTCTTTGAAGTTATCACGGATAAAACACACAGCGAGCTAACAGTTATCTACAACTTATACAGATACAAGACGGTAGTTATCAGACTCGAAGAATATAAAAGGGTGTCCATAATTTAAGTTACAGTTTTAGACGCGGTAGAAAGCGAACCACTGGTCAGATTTGAATAGCATGAAATGGGGTCAGCTACAAATGACAGATGAATCGCAGTGCGACGACTGCAGTTTGAGTTGCACATTACACCATCAGTACTGTTCAACGAGCACGGTTACATCCAAGTTCGGCAGTCAAAAAAATGGTTCAAATGGCTCTGAGCACTATGGGACTTAACTTCAAGGGTCACCAGTCCCCTAGAACTTAGAACTACGTAAACCTAACTAACCTAAGGAGATCACACACATCCATGCCCGAGGCAGGATTCGAACCTGCGACCGTAGCAGTCGCGCGGTTCCAGACTGTAACGCCTAGAACCGCTCGGCCACCCCGGCCTGCTCGGCAGTCTATAGTCATGGTACTGTTAGGTAAACTAATCCACCACGGCAAGGTCGTACCACATCGGATGGCAAATATCGGTTTTAAATTGTCCTGGGGCCAGAAACCGCATAAAAAACAACATAGAAATCGGTTTCCAGTTGTCATGAGACTGGCGCAGACATCGTCTACATGCTGTTCACTGTGTTCTGCCACAAATGAAGAAACAGCATGTTCCACAACAGATCGGAGTGTCTCCGGGGACACTTAAAGAATGCGTTGGCGGAATGCGTGACTTCAATTCAACTGCGTTCGTAACTGGACTACCGAAAACATCTGTCAGACAGCCCCCACACTCAGAAGTCATACGGATTAAGATCAGTGATCTGAGCGGTCTGACTGTAGGAAAATGATGGCTAACAATTCTAGCATTTCCGAAGTGCCTCTACAGCAGCCGCTTCACTGGATGGGACCGCGCTAAGGAGCGACATTTAGTATAAAAATGATCCTACCCATAATTCCACGTCGTTGAAGAGTTGGAGTGACGTTGGTGTGCAAAAGACTCTGATAGCATGTATCAATGACGGTTCAAGCAACAGAACCTGCAGGACTCATCTCCTCGAAAATATACGGCGCTACGATAAACGATGCCGTAACCTGCACCACATAGTTCCCGTTGCAGAATGGGTTGGTGGAGGTTGACGTGTGCGCGGATTTTCCGTTGCTCATATCCTGCAGTTCCGCGTATTACCATGTCGTTGGAGATGGAAATATGCTTCGTCTGTCCACAGAATGTGCCGTGGCCAATTACTGTCTACTTCCATGCGAATAAGAAATTTCTGAGCGAACGGCTGTTTTGTTGGCAGTCAGCAAGAAGCGACTCCTGAACGCGGGTGATCTTGTATCGATAGCAATGCAGGATGTTTCGTAGAATTTGATGCAGCGTGCTTCTAGGCGTGTCCATCCCCCGTGCACTAACACGTTTTCACACCACCGCTCGATCCCTCCTGCAGTGCCTTGGCCACATCTTCGAGAGACGGCGGATCAACTTATTTTCTCCCTCAGCCACATTGCACTTCAAAATAACCTGTCCTTCCGAATTTTGTACTCGTTTTCGCCAGATTCTTAGCAGACATCGGACCAGCGCATTTTCTTGAATGGCCCGAAATATTCAGGCCCATTGGTGCACAGTCGGCGCTCTTGTAAAAGAACTTTACGAGCAGCGCACGATACTTATGGAAACAATCATCTTGGGCGTCTGGACGTAAACGGAGGAACAGTCGTGTGCGGCGCATCTATCGACGTGTATATTCTCACGCTTACTGATCATTAAAATTGCTACACCACCAAGACTACGTGCTATAGAGGCGAAATTTAACCGACAGGAAGAAAATGCTGTGATATGCAAATGATTAGCTTTTCAGAGCATTCACACAAGGTTGGCGCCAGTGGTGACAACTACAACGTGCTGACATGAGGAAAGTTTTCCACCGATATCTCATACACAAACAGCAGTTGACCGGCGTTACCTGGTGAAACGTTGTTGTGATGCCTCGTGTAAGGAGGAGAAATACATATCATCACGTTTCCGACTTCGATAAAGGTCGGGTTGTAGCCTATCGCGATTGCGGTTTATCGTATCGCGACATTACTCCTCGCGTTGGTCAAGATCCAATGACTGTTAGCAGAATATGGAGTCGGTGGGTTCAGGAGGGTAATACGGAACGCCGTGCTGGATCCCAACGGCCTCGTATCACTAGCAGTCGAGGTGAAAGGCATCTTATCCGCATGGCTGTAACGGATCGTGCAGCCACGTCTCGATCCCTGAGTCAACATATGGGGACGTTTGCAAGACAACAACCATCTGCACGAACAGTTCGACGACGTTTGCAGCAGCATGGACTATCAGCTCGGAGAGCGTGGGTGCGGTTACCCTTGACGCTAATCACAGACAGGAGCGCCTGCGATGGTGTACTCAACGACGAACCTGGGTGCAAGAATATCAAAACGTCATTTTTTCGAATGAATCCAGGTTCTGTTTACAGCATCATGACTGTCGCATCCGTGTTTGGCGACATCGCGGTGAACGCACATTGGAAACGTGTATTCGTCATAGCCATATTGGCGTATCACCCGACGTGGTGGTATGTGGTACCATTGGTTACACGTCTCGATCACCTCTTGTTCTCATTGACGGCAATTTGAACAGGGGACGTTACATTTCAGATGTGTTACGAGCCGTGGCTCTACCCTGCATTCGATCTCTGCGAAACCCTACATTTAAGCAGGATAATGCACGACCGCATCTTGGAGGTCCTGTACGGGCCTTTCTGGATGCAGAAAATGTTCGACTGTTGCCCTGGCCAGCACATTCTCCAGATCTCTCACCAACTGAAAAGGTCTGGTCAATGGTGGCCGAGCAACTGGCTCGTCACAATACCCCAGATCTTGATAAACTGTGGTATCGTGTTGAAGCTGCATGGGCAGCTGTACCTGTGCACGCCATCCAAGCTCTGTTTGACTCAATGCCTAGGCGTATCAAGGCCGTTATTGCGGCCAGAGGTGGTTTGTTCTGGGTACTGACTGATTTCTCAGGATCAATGCACCCAAATTGCGTGAAAATGTAATCACATGTCAGTTCTAGAATAATATATTTGTCCAATGAATACCCGTTTATAATCTGCATTTCTTCTTGATGTAACGATTTTAATAGCCAGTAATGTAGATAAGATGAACATCATTGTTACAACAAAGGTAATGAAATGTAGTCGAATTGAATCAGGTGATGGTAAAGATATTAGGTTAGGAAAATAGACGCTGTTAGTAGTAGATGTGCTCCGTTATTTGGGCTGCAAAATAAGTGACGACAGACGAACTAAAATGCAGACATGGAATAGCAAGAAAAGTGTTTCTAAAAAAGAGAAAGTTTTTATCTTCGAATATAAATTTAACATCAGCACATCGAAGGACGTAGTATGCTTCGTGCAACTTGGATGTTTGTTGCATGCCATCTCTACGGTTCTGCAGTTTTAATGATCGGCCTCGTAGATTCTCGTGAAGTGTTGGTCTGTTGACGCGAGTGCCTGCGAGGCTGTTCCGCGGTCCCTGTGGGCGAGTGCCAGAGCAGTTATCCCGGCCAGATGCCGGCGCCCGCAGCGCGATAAGCCGCGCCGCGGGATCAATACGCCGCACGCGGCACGCGGCACGCAGCCTCGGCCCGGGACACTCGCCGCTTTGTCCGGACTCGCGAGCTGCGCTTCGTTAAGGCTGGCCTCTCGCTTTTAATGATCGCGCCGTCATTGTCCCGTGTCGTCACCAGGCGCAGCGTCGGCTGCGCCACACCATCCCTGTGGAGGACGTAGCCGCACGCATTAATGTCCCATTGCGACACACTGCTACGTAGCCGGAAACTTCGCGTCGAAATCGCAGGGCACTCGTTACACGTAGCCTGTGGGAGGTGGCATAGTACAGGGCGCAGTCGCTAATTAACAAAAAAAGAAAGAGTTAAGTGGATCTCGACTGCGCCGCCCGAGAATAAAAAGAGACATTCAGTGAAGCCGGTAAAAGCGACCAATGTGTGCGTCTAAAAAAGAATACAAAAAAGAAGCGCTAAAAACACCCGAGAAAGAAAAGGGCCTGCAAAATGACATTTACCTGTACTATATTAAATGACTTTAATCTTAAAAACTGTAGCGTAAAATGTTGTGTACTTATTAAATCCTCAGTTAATTTTATGAGTACTAAAATGAGATAATTAATGCCCGCTAAAGCAGAAAAAATTTTGAATTCCGTGAATTATGTCTGAGTATAGCAACATTTAGTAAGTCGAGAAAGTTACATGCGAGTGGATAAAAGACTTTATATTTGACTGTATTTGTTCATGGTAGACTGTTAAAGGACGGTTTAACGCTTGAAAATTAAATGCAGTTTGTTTCAGTAGACATTTTATATTTTTAACATGATGTAGAAAATTATTCAGAGAGTTTATACAGCACCGCCGTCCGCAGACATTTACACAAGAGGGAGGAAGATTATAAAATTGCAATGTTCGATGTAGCTGATTCGGCGAGTTTTAGCACATATAATGCCCCGAAATCTAAATTTGTCAGTAATTACACAAAACTATTTGTATCTTAAAACAATTGACAGGTTTCCACCCAACGTTTTTTAGGTATAAATCAATTAAAATAATTAAAGTGCAGCTGCTCAGGGAGGCCGAGTGTGGACTGTAATTATCTTACGGCACCGAAATTTGGTAGGTATGCTAATATGTTAATGCGGAATCGATTTCTACATTTACATCTACATGGATACTCTGCAAATCACATTTAAGTGCCTGGTAGAGGGTTCATCGAACCACCTTCACAATTCTCTATTATTCCAATCTCGTATAGCGCGCGGAAAGAATAAACACGCTGGAGGAAAACATAATTCAAATTTTGGCCGCCAGGTGCAAATCTGGCGCTGTTCAGGATCTCGTCGAGGTCTCCGGTGCTCATATTGAACAAACTGTGTAAATGGGAGCCGATAAAAAAAATCAACGTTATGACTTTCTCACTACTTTGACTTTTTCTGCCTACATCTCGTTCCTAACACTTTACATATGGGAACATTTCTATACGACTTTCTTGCATTCATTGCGCCAGATTTGCACCTGGTGGCCAAAATAGAAACTAATTTTTTCAGCGTAAATCGGTTCGGAATTTAGAACATCTACCAACTTTCTCTGCCATACGATAGTTACAGCCCACTCAGAAACTCTGTAAGTACACATTGATTATAAACTCCCGATATGTTGCTTTCATACAGAAAAGGTTAGCACATTTGATTAGTATAAGTCAACTAAGTTCATGTTTCTGTGTTTTTGATATGAATATGAATGCCACAAATTGAATCGACGATCTGAATTTAGGCTAACATCTTCTTACGATTAAATACAGGATATTCAATGAGTTATTCATAAGCAAAAATGTTTTCATGTACCGAAAATGTTAGATTTTCAATGGAACTTAAAAATCTGAAATAGAAATAAAAATTACAACGACTGAGAAAATAACAATAGAAACACACTACTAAAATGTGAAATTAATACTCCTCAAATAACATAAACAGAATCATACTTTAAAAACCTGCTATTGTGATCTATTACGACACTAGCAGCGCATCTCTGAATTCGTTGGGCGTCTGTTAACATGCCTACTTGATAAGGCAGCACTGGAACAGTCCTTCAGAACTGATTCACGAAGCTAATAGGACCTACAATAACCGTCGATGTGTCACGCCCCTTCACCGATGAAAAGGAAAACGTTATCTTAGGAAAGTTGAACTAGTTCTTGGACAGTACAAGTTCATCGAAACAAAAAAATAAAGGAGAATTCTTCATAGAATTATTAGCTTCGTCTCAGTAGTTCATCGTCAGTAAAAGCGCTGACTAATTGCGCCTTCTTTATGATACCCAAAATCACAATTATCCAGTAGAAATTGTTCTTTTAAGACTTTTTTTTTAAAAGAAAGCTTTTGCCAGCATTGTTCTTATGTCCATATCGTCTGGGTATATCCTGACGTAAATCCGAGGCCTTCTCTCATTGTTTATGAAACTAGGTTATAATTAGCGGAATAGTGATCTTTTCGTCCACTGTTAAATCGCATGGATTCCATCGTGGTTTTCAGAATGAGTAGGCGTATCCTTCACACAACGCCGTCAACGACGTCGTAAAGGAAGCACTACACTTTACGCGTAACACATGTAAGACACAATCGCAGTAGAGGCACCAGTGAGGGTTGGTTAAGTAACCTATCCATTCAGGGCTACTCAGCTGCTAACATCTCCCAGTTAAAAATGTCATTATTCGTCAACCTTTTTCTCTTCGTTGTATTTGGTGACTGTTTCCCACCAGCCGTTCATTTTTTTATGTATTTGTATCTGCATAATCGTCGCTCCACGCTGATTGTCTGTCGGCACTTGACATTAAGGGCAAATGGCAGACACGGGAGAGGGCCAAACGTTGACAGCAGAATTTGTTGGCTGGTTTATGCCGCCCTCGCCAGGGTCAGGTCGCGCGTAGCGCATCTGGTGATGAGTCATTGGCAGCAGGGGGCCCCGGCGCACATGTTCCAGAGTGGGGCTTGGTCGTAGCGTGGACGCGACACAAGCTGCGAAAGATGGCACTCCATTAAAACACTCGGAAACTGAATTTAGGATTTTCCGTTGGGGCGAACCGCACTCGCTTCGAAACTATTAAACGGAGACGGCCAGCTGGTGAGGTACAGATTTATATTTCGCTGGTATTCCACGCTCAGCTTACCAGAAAGTGGGCTTGCTTCATCTCCGAGTCTCGGCAAGGCGTTACATATACAGAAACAGCATAATGGCAATAATATAAAACTATATTGCTCGTAATGGGATAGCAATTCACTGCATACAGCTGCAGACCTCATAATTAAACGTATCTGAACTGAAAATTAGACAATACTAACTACGCTGCTAACATCCTCGTTTACGCAAAAATTGCCTTTGAAATTGACAAAACAAAAAAATGATACGCGACTAAAATGCCGTTACTTGTCTGCTAGGTGAGCTCAGTTAGCCAAAGTACTCTTTTCACAAACTGTTTGAAGTTTCTGGTAACTTTCAGCGAAAGTTTCTTTCAGAATCGAAGCACTGATGTTAGATGTCTATGGGTATCCCCAGAAAGTTTGTAGAGGCAACAGTGCACTGCGACTTTGGTACTAGCTTTTAAAATCAAGCTCCTATAATCAGTAAATATGTTTATATGTGTGTTTGATACACATGTTTAAGCTGTAGTAAGCAATCTTATGGATCTATCATATCTTTAGGAAATGAGGAATAACCTCACTTAAAGGACAGCCTATGCGTTATAAACAAAAACATTCCATATAAAGCAGATGTATGATACTGCAACTGGCGTGAGAAATATTGAAAAGTATTTGTGTGCCACAATAGTTTGTTTAGAATGTGCGTGTGTTCAAACTTCAGTAATTTGTGTATCGTCCTGAAAAAAAGTAAGCAGTGAAACTGATGTGTAATCGCGAAGTGGTGTCAAACTGAAAAGTTGACAACGATTTGGTAGCCATACGAGATTTATTTGCATAGTTTATAAGACTGTATCTGCACGGCAGTCGACATTAGCCTGGTGCAGCATCGACAGTTTCGTCTCCGCCTGGAAAGTATTTGAGTCAACGTGAGCTGTGAGAGTCGTTCGTTCTGAAAGCTTCCCTCGCTGTTCCGTTCGGGACGCAAACGGGGTTCAGTGATAAGAAACGTGAAAGACGTCGCGTCTCCTTATAATATACTGCTCGCGCAAGAAAGCAACCAAGTCGGTCTTGGCCCGCTGTTCTGCTTGCCACGGCGAGGCTAGACGCTCGACAAAGCACAACACGGAACGGGACTTAATCCACTGCTCTCTCCTACCTTTTGTCTCAAACTTCCGCTGTCGCGCGGATCGCAACTGCAGCTCGTTTCAGACTGCTAGCAAAGGACCCCTAAGCTATCGACAAAACAGCGAAAACGTTAGGAGCAGGTTCTTCAGCACTGAATGTGTGATAACTAATGCGGTATGCCTTCTCCTCTCTATCACCGCCCGTCTTCCTACAGCTTCAAATTTCCGACTGTATGAATCCTGAGTTCTAAGTAGAAGAAAGGGAACGACAAGAGCAAAATTCCTCATTGCTAGAAGTATAATAGCAATTTAATTGTTGCTAAAACACGTATCAGAATTTCACAAAAGTTGTCTTTGCCACCGGTTTCACATAGTTTGCACCTAATTTACAGTTTTAGAGTCTTTAGCCCAGACCGAAAAATTTTCACTCGAAATCAATTGAGAGCATGTGTGAAAAAGGGGTTGGAAACGAAAGCAAAATTATGTTATGGCGTGCTAGTGAAAGGGTTAGGGGCGCAAGCTGAAGTAACAAAGAAAGTAATTATCAGTACACGCGACAAAGAAAAAAAACAACTGCTCACTGCCAGGAGACATCGCGCTGATGCCGCGTAACAGGACCTCTAGCATAGGTAAGCTCTCCTTTCGACAAGGCAGAGAGTCCACAAGTATCGTGAGGTTTGCTACATCCAGCTGAAGCTACCCACTGGCGATTAGATCATTAGAGGTACCATACTGTGGGGGTGTTGACTGCTACATTTCACCACTTCTTTCACATGGTCCCAGACATGTTATGTGAGATTAAGATCAGGCTGTATTTGCGGCTTAGTCGAGGAGCGATAGTCGTGACGCTGTGCTGGAATGTTCGTCAAACCAGGAATGTATGTGTACATCACTGCGAACATAGTTGTTGTTAGACGACGGAGGTGTCCACAGCACCACCAAAGTGAAGAAGAAACAGCAACACTTTGTGGCTGAGGATGTTGGAGTAAACAACCTGACTGAATGGGTCCAGGTCATGGCACAAAAAACATCTCAAAACTTTCCTGAACTACACGCTCAACTCATTGTGGGTTGAACTCTAAATTGTGCGGTCTGTGCACTGCACGCCTTACAGCATTTGAAAAAGAGACAAAATAGCTATTCGTCGGACGATACTGCACGCTTGCAGTCAGCTGGTATCCAGTTTCTTTCTTTTTTGGCGTAATGAAGCCTACTAATTTCTGCCGCTATGAGCAGTGGCGTGTTGCGAGCTACCCCATTCCAAATGTCCACTAAATGCTGCTCCCTTCGACGTGTTCGCTCGGAAACCTGCATTCACTGACAGCAGCGATTCATGTCGATTCTGAAACCGACTGTCATTGCCAACGCGTGGTACTCGTCTCTAGTCCCTGTCGGTTAGGATCTTTCTGCGACCACTGTTGCTATGGCACGTTACATGGCTGTGGATGGTACACCATTCCTCGTACATACAGTAGACAGTCCTCCTCGATTTAGCAATAACTCGGCCAACTTAACGGTGTGGCGATGGGCACGTGCAGATAAGCAGCTCTTTTCTGCCATTCTGCGACGTTTCCACATCGACCCATCTACCGAACGAGGTGGCGCAGTGTTTCTGCTCACTGGGCTCGCAGTAGGGAGCACGACGGTTCAAATCCGCGCCCGACCACCCGGATTTAGGTTTCCCGTAAGTTTGCTAAATCACTCCAGGCAAATGCTCGGATGGTTCCTTTGAAGGGGCACGGTCGATTTCCTTCCCAATCCTCGAAATATTCCGAGCTTGTACTCCATCTCTAATGACCTCGATGTCGACGGGGTGTTAAGCTCTAATCCTCCTTCCTTCCGACTCATCTAATGCGGCAGTTTCCATACTATCGACTGGCACTTGAAACATCACTTCACCACCATGACGTACGTCATATATGGGGGGTGGGTGAATGGGTGGGAAGTGGGGGGGGGGGGGGGGGGGGGAGAAATCACATGATAGCCTCATATCAGTTCCACAACATCTACAGCGCTCCGAATTGTTTATATGAAAACTCTTAAATCCGTTTAAATGACACAAATATTAACATCCTACGCCTGCATTGTTCATGCCTACATTTTTATGTCCAAACATAGTCACCCTGACGACGAACGCATTCTCTCAACGAGAGACCACTTCGTTGATACCGTCACTTTAGAATTTCGACTTTGTTCACGGAACCACCTCACCTCTGCTTACCCTGCTTCGTCACTATCAAAGTTAAGTCCTCGATGGCGTCCTTTGAGTTTTGGAAAAGGATGAAAATCGGGTGGGGCCAAGGCGGGACACTTTGGAGGATGACGGGTGACAGATTATTGCAGATGTCGCAGAGCTCGTGTGTGGTCTGGCGTTGTCGTGCTGAAGGAGAGGGAACTCCGTCTGTGTACGAAGTCTTCGAATGCGAAACTCGATTAAAGCACGCTGTTTCTCGCACACCGCCATGTAGCACGATACAATTCGCCCCCCCCCCCCCCCCAGTGGCAGAGGGCTACAGATATGTACACGTGAAGAATAAAGATGTAGAATGTTAATAACTTTTGTTTTATTTAAAAGCTTTAGCAATTTTCACATAAAATATCACCAGTAATGGCAGTAATCTTCAGAAATAGCAAGCTTATAAAGCTTTCCGGACTTTCTGACGTACTAAAATTATGTACTAAGCTGTAAGCAGAAAGCTGTGTCTTGCCTCTAGTAGACAGTCATCATGATTCTTTCCTACCGCTGTCTCGCCTGCGAAACTTTTCTGCGGCTGTCTTGGATACGTCCCAGGAAGAAAGTATGCGCCAGGAGAACGGCTTTGCCACAGCCGGGGAGGTGTTGTATCCAAAAGGATCCTTTCACTTTCCACTGGAGAGCGCGTCCTTGTGAAACTTCCTCACAAATTAATACATAGTGCCGGGCCGTTAGTGCAGCACAGCAGGCGGCCAAACCTCTGTGGTGTTCGTTATGTAGGAACGGCTATTGTCGGACAGAATGTTTGAATCGACACGAGAAGCTTTCCTGCTTGGCTCATTCGATTAAAACACGTGACTCACAAGGATCCGGCATCGTTGTCTTCTGGCAGGAAATTTCAGCGCATGCGCTACACTACAGAATAAAAGATTGGCTCGTTTAGTGGCGGGTTACGAACGGCTAACAGCGGTCCGCGCCATTTCCGTAGAATACCGTCTGCAGTTACTGTCAACAATTTTTTTACGAATTATTATTCTAACTGAGATGATGACCATTACGACAACGTAAAACGTAAACTTTCACGGCCGGAACTGTCATGATTAATAAAATTCTTTTCCGGGCTATTATGCCGTGGTCATCATTACGACAACGGAAAATATTCTGCTCAATTTTGCTGGGGTACTCCAGAACATGAGAGGAACATCGTTCCTCGCGCCGCAATCTGTACAAGGGAATGCTGCCTAACACACGTAGGAAAGGGGCGAACACTGCCGCCAGACGCGCAGTTAAATTCAGATGCTCATTCCTTCTGTCACCACTCAATCAGCCCATCATTTTCAAGTTCAATTCATATTAAAAACGTAAGTTGGCACACGCAGTTGAATTTCCAAAAGCTCCTACTATGCCTGCAGTAATGGGTGTCGTTGTGTAGACAGGAAATAAAGTGTGGGCTTACGCACTGTTGCGGGTCCCATATGAACTTCTCATTTCAGATACACTGTGTGCTTTCAACAGGACTTGAACCGCACCTAAATTTCCATACGCTGCTGACTAATCCTTCGACATTATCACTGAGGCAGAAATACTCCGTAGCATCATCTGTTTGTGGATCCTGTCAGTCTGCCAACCGCGTTATAAGTGTTCGGCAGAGAGTAAAATTCACCTCAGAGAGGTAAATCAAATTTTCATTCGCCAAATTACGTGTAAATAACCAACTGAAATGCCTTTCGAAATCGCCGATCAATATAAAGAAGATAAGGGGTTTAAAATGCTGTCACTACGAGGTATTGAGTCAAAGCTGAATGCTCAGATTGGAGAAGGAGGAAGAAGGAAATCGTTGGAGCCCTTACCAATAAATCTATCCTGGCCATTCCCCTGAGCGATTCAAAGAAGCCACTGATAGCCTAAAGCGTTAATGTCGTCGTCCCGTATGCGAGTGTAGCGTATTTTCGATGCGTCACCTCGCTCGCTCCAGTCTTTTAAAATCGTCCCGCGGCTCGTACTGGATACGCTTCATGCAGCACTTTCTCTGAGCGTGTTATGAAAGGCTTGGAAAAAATCACAGTAAATACTCGAGCGTAATAGTTTCGTTCTCGCTATTTCTTCGGCGACTAACACCAGGGTATAAAGGGCAGCGTGAGACGTGGGTGCGATCTGGTAGCTCTCCGGGTTTTTCCCGGGATGTGGAATCTGCAAGACATCCAGCCGGCCTCGCAGGGGAGCTGTCTGAATAAAGAAGCTGCAGCATCGTGACTCGTCTGCCCAGCACAATGGCTGCAGGACGGCAGTCGCTGCTAGCTCACCCGCAGGCCCTGTGAGAAGCAACGCCAGCTACAAGACACTCGGGACTTTCCGGCACTCGGCAAGACAACCATCGTCAAATTTCAAGTCGTACTTTACCGAGACATCTATTGCTCACCGCAGGCATAAAACTTGAAGACAAGAAGAACATGTGTGCCACGTCAACAATGTCTATCACATCTTACAATATAGTATCGTGTTGTTATGGACAATGCTAGACGCGAAAAAAATTCAACTGTGTTTCCTTTGAAGAAACAAAATAACAAACTTCGGAAAAAATGACGTGCGAACTTTTAGCTTAATGGTTCAAACGCTCTGCACATCAACCGTAAATTCAATTACGAACAACTTAAAATCGAACAACATAAAATGACGTGGGGAAGGCTAACCAAAGACTACGTTTTACTGGCAGGACACTTAGAAAATGTAACAGATATATTGAAGAGACTGCCTGCACTACGTTTGCCCGTCCTCTTTTAGAATACTGCTGCGCGGTGTGGGACCTTACCAGATAGGACTGATGGAGTACATCGAAAAAGTTGAAATAAGGACAGCGCGTTTTGCATTATTCTGAAATATGGGAGAGTGTGTCACTGAAATGGACAAGGACTTGGCCTGGACACCATTAAAAGAAGGCGTTTTTCGTTGATACGGAATCTTCTCACGAAATTCGAATCATCAACTTTCTCCTCCGAATGCGAAAATATTTTCTTGACACCGACCTACATAGGGAGGAACGATCACCACGATAAAATAAGGGAAATCAGATTCAAATGGTTCAAACGGTTATAAGCACTATGGGACTTAAAATCTGAGGTCATCAGTCCCCTAGACCTAGAACTACTTAAACCTAACTAACCTAAGGACATCAGACACATGCATGCCCGAGGCAGGATTCGAACCTGCGACCGTAGCAGCAGTGCGGGTCTGGACAGAAGCGCCTAGAACCGCTCGGCCTCAGCGGCCGGGGGGGAGGGGGGGAAATCAGAGCTCGTACGGAAAGATGTAGGTGTTCGTTCTTTCCGCGTGCTATACAAGATTAGAATAATAAAGAATTGCGAAGGTGGTTCGATGAACCCTCTGCTAGGCACTTAAATGTGATTTGCAGAGTAATGATGTAGATGTAGATGAACTTTTACTACGAGACGAAGGAGTTCACGGGTGAGCAGCCGAGTGTTAGTATCCAACGGGCAGAATATTTCGGTGAGCGACCACCTTGCCACCATGAGGCGCGCGCCTGATGATGACAACGTGGTCGCTCGCCGAAAAATTGTTCCCGTTAGACACTATCACCCGGCTGTTCACCCGTGAACTCTTTCGTCATGAAGTGCGCCGGGAAAAATTCAAGAATCACATAACATTTACTACTTAACGACAACGGAACTAATCTGTAGTTGTGTCTGATGATGTTCCACTGTCGTGATGGAAGGTCTTGCAGGTGACCTCATATATTTCATTCCCACAGGTTAAATTTAATACTTGTAAAACAGAACAAGTGATACAGAAGCCTGTGGGTAATTGAAACATCTTAAAGTAATATAAAGCTACGTGAATGTGTGGTGTCTGTTCTTTCGGGCATGTCCCATAGAACAGACACCAAGTGGGTTCCCCAGCTGTGATACATATTATGTAAATTGAACGGGGAGTGGGGAGAAAGGAAATTTGGAAATTTGTGGTAAATTCCTATGAGACCAAACTGCTGAGGTCATCGATCCCTAGGATTACACACTACTTAATCTAACATACACTAAATTACGCTAAGGACAAAACACACACACACACATACACCCATGCTCGAGGGAGGACTCGAACCTCAGACGAGGGTGCCGCGCTAACTGTGGCAAGGTGCCTCAGACCGCACGTCGCGGAGAAAGGAAAGGAAAAGGAAGGAACTAATGATATCTAATGATATCAGCTGCATCGGGACTTTATGCGGAATCACTGGAGAGGAGTGAAAATCTGTGCCAGACTGGGACTCGAACCCGGGATATCCTGCTTACTAGGCAGCTGCGTTAACCACTGCGCCTCCCGGACACAGTGTTTATCGCAAATGCGCGGACTGTAACTGCACATGCCCCGGCCGACCCACATTCCCACCTAGTGCCGCCCATCCACATGTCCGAAAGAATAGACACCACGCATTCATGTAAGAGATTCGCCTCGATGGACAATGAATCCACTAACCTCAGTGCCGATGCAGACTTACGTTCGACCACCATTGGGAATCTAAAACTAGCGAGCATGGAGGATACGGTCGGGAGCTGTGGATAGGTAGCCACCTATCCAAATCCATGGTCCGCCATTCAAAATTAGGTTTTCGCTTAAGGGAAATTCCAGGATGGTTCATTTGAAAAGAACGTTCAATTGCCTTCACTATACTTCCGAAGTCCGAACTTCGCTACGTCACTAATGATCTCATCGTCGACAAGACGTTGAATATCATTCTTCGTTCCTTCCTTCATATAGTGGAACAAGTTTCGCGAGAGATTTGAACTTAACCCTAAAGATTACACACTTCACCCGTTAATAGGATAAGCTGAGAAAGTTCGTTGACTAGTGTAGTTTGTTGCTAGGAAGCTAGTTGTAACAACATTCACGCAATCAGTAATAGGAATGTTGTTCTGCAAGCTTCACTACGGCTGCCACTGACACGTACGTTATTCCCGAGCTACAGAGCATGCTAGTGTTTGTGTTGTGTTGTTCTCGCGGTTCGTTTGCGCGCGGTTGGGGGTGATGACAACCCAGAGTTACAACGTTTTCAGTGCCACAGAACCGTAAGTAAACAAGCCGGGAAGCTGTAAACACGGCGCGAGCAGATGGCGGTACAGGAGTCGCGCACAGATAAACGTCAGCAGAGCTGGAGAGGCTTTCGATCCCTCAGTATTGTCAGCGTACGCGATAGACGCAACGTATACCGACCGAACAGGCGTAGTGGTAAGGTACGGGAGTTAAGTTTGGGAGGACAACGGTTCAAATCTGCTTCGCGCCATACAATCTTGGGTTTCCGTGGCTCCCCAAAAACAGTTAAGGAAAGTGCTGGGATGATTCCTTAGAAAAGCACACGGCCGATTTCCTTTAACGATCCAAGCTTTTGTTCCGTCTCTAACGAACATATCGACGGGACGTTAAACCATAATTTTCTTTTTGATATAAATTGTTCTCACAGCATAACCACAATTAACGTAGCAATTGCTTATATGCACATTGCGTACACCGCCGATCTGTATGTGACAGTAAGTGGTGACCTACCTTCCCTTGATTTATGGTGAGACTAGTATGTTGAAAATTTTATAATTTTTAGTAGTGTGTGGAATCAAACTAAGTTTTGAGACTGGACGTTTTATTGTTCTGTGGAATTGCCGCATCATCCTTTTTTAAACCAGCGGTCAACCAGCCATAGTCATCAGCTATTCCGTGTAATTTCTCTTTTTTACCAAAGGTTTTAGAATTGAAGTTAAATATTTTAACATAACTGTATACCTGAGTGGCTGTATTTGTGTGTGTGTGTGTGTGTGTGTGTTTTACACAGTTTTTACATTTTAAAATTTTTATTTTTGCGTTGTTTTGACTCTTTTAACCACACTCGCTTTATAACAGATTTTAGCACAAGTGCTAAAGACCTGGCTGTCGATAAGTAACTGAATTTCGTTTTACTCCAAATTTGGTCGGTCGCAGAATTTTTCTGGCTCTTATGTAATTCCTGTTTCGGAGTAGTGTAATTCGAATACAGAAATGCTGTTACGTACTTCCCTCTAAAAATGGAACAGTGTGCAAAATTACCGTCGAAAAGAGAAGAGAAACACAGAAGCAAGCCTGTGCGCTACTTGAGAGATTTTAGAATATGACTTAAATTGGTTCCTGTGATTAACGAGTCTAGCTACATAGTTGAGCGACCTCCTTGTCAGACTGTTATTTTGCTGACCAAGATTATATCCGTACTACTGAAAAATATTTTCTTCATGGGAGGGCTAGCACAAAATTCTCTTGTCTTGCAAGCAGCTTGCCCGTAGGAGAAGCAGCGGTGGAAGGAAAACTGTGTTGTCCACAGCCTTTTCCATGCTGTCGTGTAGTGATGCCATATGTAGAGAGCATGGAGCACCTGCCGTTAGGTTTGTCCCGACACTACCACACTACGATAATAATGCCTGACGAAAACGCGTTCTAGGTACAAAATTGAGTTTAAGAACAGTCTACTAAAACTCTCGGTGTTCGAGGTACGAAACTGTGCCTAACCCGAAAATAGCTGATTCGAATCGTTCTAATAAAAAAAACTTTTATTCCTAACATTTGGTCGACAAAGTACGAGATATGACAGGGTACAGTTCTTGATTAATTTTGGATATTACCATGCATTGTGGTTGGTACTAAACCACCTCAATTTCTTATGGATTGAGCGGATAACTTTCTGACGAATAGAAACAAAGAAATTTGAATCGCCAGATTCTACTCCAGACGAGAAGATTATTTGCGGTTTATAAACTGAATTAAAGTTCGATTTAACGACAGCTTTTTTGTGGGGCTGAACATCGATCTATCGAGAAATCAATACGTAAAGTAAAAATGCCCAGTCTGACAAAGATTCTTCTCCCAACAAGGAAGCGGAATTCATACTGTTTTTCAAACAAATTACCTTGGCAGTTTTCGGTGGCCAAGCGCGATAATCTGTTTACGTATTACACTAAGTAGCCTCACAAATGGAGATACATGACGTTACGTCTAGCTGTCAGAAGAAGAGCTGGAACGAGAAACGTGTACACACGTATCGAGTTTAAAAGTAAAGATCGTGGTTTGCAGTATAGAGTGGTGCAGTGGTTGACGGAAAATGTAAACATGAGGTCCAGTGAAATATTAGCTCTAGAGTGCTCCATTACCATTCACACGGAAGTAAAAATTTGGGAAGAAAAATCTAAATTACAGAACTGAAATCTTAACAGAATAATATTTGTGTGTATCAGAGAAAAGAGTTCTGAAAAAAGTATGAAATTTGGTTTTTCTGCTAATTCATTTAAAGGTGGTGTGATTTTCTACAATTGGTGAGGATACATTAACGTGCGATATACATCGCGTAATGTAGTACAGCTTGTAAGTGGCTCGAGAGAACTAGATCCAGAAATAAAGGAATGAAATAAATGAAACACATATTTAAGGAGAATGGGGAGGAGGGAAGGAAAAATTTGAGGGATCAACGTCCTATCGACGACGACATCAACAGAGGAGGACTGGTTGTGGACCTCGAAGAAAACCAGGTCTATCATTTTTAAAGGAACCATTCCAGCATTTCAGCGAATTAGGGAAAGCATGGGAAACCTAAATATGGATAACTAGACACGAATTGGAAACTCTGTTTTCAGAATGCATCAATCATATCCGAAAGTGTTTGCAGAACGTTTTCACAAATTGATCATAGTGGTGAATGTTGCTTTTCGGTATCAGACACCATGGTGATCGGTCATGAGTAAATGTTCAAAAAGTTTGAAGGAAAAAGCTAGTTTTTTCCAGTCCAGAAGAGCAGCTGTTCTGGCGAAGTTGAAGCAGATCTTGTGTCTAGTGTGGTTGGTTTCCGATGTTTAATAGTAGTGGTACGGTGTGGGAGTAAGGGTGCTCCGAGCTGAAACTGCGGCCAGCGTTACCCTCCAAGTCCATCTTATACAGGGTGCTACAAAAAGGTACGGCCAAACTTTCAGGAAACATTCCTCACACACAAATAAAGAAAAGATGTTATGTGGGTATGTGCCCGGAAACGCTTAATTTCCATGTTAGAGCTCATTTTAGTTTCTTCCACCTACGCTCAATGGAGCACGTTATCATGATTTCATACGGGATACTCTACCTGTGCTGCTAGAACATGTGCCTTTACAAGTACGACACAACATGTGGTTCATACACGATGGAACTCCTGTCGAAGAGTTAGTACGCTTCTCAACAACAGATTCGGTGACCGATGGATTGGCAGAGGCGGACCAATCCCATGGACTCCACGCTTTCCTGACAACCCTCTTGACTTTCATTTGTGGGGGCATTTGAAAGCTCTTGTCTACGCAACCCCGGTACCAAATGTAGAGACTCTTCGTGCTCGTATTGTGGACGGCTGTGATACAATACACCATTCTCCAGGGCTGCATCAGCGCATCAGGGACTCCATGGGACGGAGGGTGGATGCATGTATCCTCGCTAACGGAGGACATTTTGAAGATTTCCTGTAACAAAGTCTTTGAAGTCACGCTGATACGTTCTGTTGCTGTGTGTTTCCATTCCGTGGTTAATGTGATTTGAAGAGAAGTAATAAAATGAGCTCTAACATGGAAAGTAAGCGTTTCCGGACACATGTCCACATAACATATTTTCTTTCTTTGTGTGCGAGGAATGTTTCCTGAAAGTTTGGCCTTACCTTATTGTAACACCCTTTATAGCCTATTGTAATAACTGCATATTCTTATAAAATACAGGGATCGTTTGACGACTGTGTCACCTTCTGCGAGTGGAAGATACAGGAAGGTGTCCAACTTCAGTACTCTTCTGATACTGGCCAGAGCGATGCATTCCACAAGCATATGCACCGCTGTCGGAGGAGCACCGCATTCACATCGAGGTGAGGATAAAATCAAGGGAGCACCTGGTGTGACCAATGCGTACTCTGCATAGGAAGAATGATTCTTTTCTAGAAACTCTTCGCAAGGTCTTTCATGCAGCTGTGGTTTCCTTAAACGGTCTTAATATCTAGGGTGGATCTGTGATTCCCAATTTCCCCACTCTTTTTAGTTTAGGTGTCTTAGTTGGGGCGTAGATCAGTATCGGTGTTCCAAAGTCCAGCAGTTCTTTCGAGCGAAATCATTTTGTTTAAAACTGTAGCCGGTGTGGTAATATCGTACGTGTACCAGAACGTTGTCTCTAGTTCTAGACGAAAATGATATAGCAGAAAATGTGATCGTGGTTGTGTTGTACACATAATGTAGTAGCATCCGTTTGCGAGACTGAGAGTTATAATTTTTTCCGAGATGTTTAATGACGGCTACCTTTTTCGAGTTGTTCTTAGTGATTATCCTGTTCCTTGAATAGAAAGCAGCTCTTTCGGTTTTGACATGTTAGCACTAAGGTGACACAGACCTGATGAGCCTTTTGATTACATTGTGGTATCAGAATCTCTGTGTCTACACTTCGTATCTTTCGAATGAAACTCTCATCCTATTCACTGCACGAACGTAGTATGCTCCTATAGAGGGTTCACATGATACTTGGGATTCAAAAAGCGTGTCTTATCAAATGGGGTGTGCGAGCTAATCGCATTAACAGGAATGATGTCATGTAGCCCTGGCATTGCGGAGAAGATACAGTGACCTTATCTTCTCACCGCGTCTTCACACTGCTATCATTACATACAAAGTTTATCATTAATACCGAAACCTGACGTGGATGAAAGTGTAAGATAGTTAAGCAAAACCATAAAAGAAAACAGGGAACCGGTTGCTCGTTTGTGAGATAATTGCGAATGTGTCGTTACGATGAGCGATTGGTTTCACTATGAAGTACTACCCTAGCTGCTACAAATTAATTTGAATTGAAAACTTTTCGATTAATTTCCCGTGTGATGGGGCTCAAATTTGTCGTAGTTTCACGTGATTTTCATGGGTCACCATATCTGCCACGTTCTTCACTGAATGTGTGATGTGGAGAAGTAGGTAGTCCTCTCTTTCGACCATAAATTCTTCCAAGAAAACTTGGTTGACGTGTTTATCTTCGATTGCTGCGGCGGGATCTTAGGGGACTGCTTGAGGATGATGCCCGTGCGTAACTTTCGGGTATGTGGTGTATACGTAGGCACATGTTCCTGCTGGTGTAAGCTATCATCGAGCGCGCCATTATGGTCCAGTTTGGATATGTCGAACAGAGCCTGTACTTTGACCTCCAAGATAAAAAAAAATGTTCAAATGTTTGTGAAATCTGATGGGACTTAACTGCTGAGGTCATCAGTCCCTAAGCTTACACACTACTTAACCTAAATTTTCCAATGGACAAACACACACACATCCATGCCCGAGGGAGGACTCGAACCTCCGCCGGGACCAGCCGCACAGTCCATGACTGCAGCGCCTAAGACCCCTCGGCTAGTTCTGCGTGGCCCTTCAAGATCACCAGACCTCAATCTCCAGAATACATAACTCAATGTGGATAGAAGTGCAGTTTTATATATAAACTCGATGACAAAGCAAGGAAATCCGCCTGTAACAGGTGGAAATGTTCAGTAAACTGTACGATGTGATGTGCATCCATAGCATCGTATTTCGTGGCAAACGAGGTCTAGGGCGAAGTTTTGAGCCCAGTTAGATTGCGACTTAAACGAAAAGCTTAATGTCATATACATTTCCTTATCTAGGATATTATTCTATAAGGAGCGACCAAAAAGGTTCCGCTTGAATGCGTTGCTGTAGCGTATTTGCAACGTATCGTGACTGTGATGCGGGTATATAAGCACCTACATGTAGGCAAAGAATTAATGTGGCGTTCGTGTGTGTGTCTGACAATGTGGAAACGTGAACAACTGCGACATGCGCCCAAACAGGGTCAATGTGCTGTTATTCTTTTCTTGGCTGCTGAAGGACGAACACCGGTAGATGTCCATCGGAGAATGAAGAATGTGTATGGAGCGGCAGATCTGTCGAAAGCCGCCGTTGTGGAATGTATACTGAGACAACGGGTGCTGGTGCTTCATGATAACTCACGTCGCCATATCGCATATGTAGTAACGTAGAAGTTGTGCCATGTAAGTGGAAGACACTCGTGTAGTCGTCATATAGCCCTTATCTCTCCCCAGGCGACTACCATGCCTTCAGTCCTTCAGCAACGTCTTTAAGGGTGAGCGATTCCTGTCGGACGAGGATATGCGGCAGGCAGTTACGGGCTCCCAGCAGGACACGGTGCTTTGCCAAAAAAAAAAAAAAAAAAAAAAGGATCAAATGGCTCTGAGCACTATGGGACTCAGGGACTCAACTGCTGTGGTCATTAGTCCCCTAGAACTTAGAACTACTTAAACCTAACTAACCTAGGAACATCACACACATCCATGCCCGAGGCAGGATTCGAACCTGCGACCGTAGCAGTCGCACGGTTCCGGACTGCGCGCCTAGAACCGCGAGACCACCGCGGCCGGCTGCTTTGCCAAGCAGGTATCTCCAACCTGGTGCATCGGTAGAATGATTGCCTCGGTGTTCATGGCGACTTTGCCTGTTTGGCATACCAACTCTGGACTGTGCGACATTTTTATCGTCTCTTATAAAGTTGGTGACAGCTCATAGCCAGATACTCGAAATTATCTCACGACGATTCGTTTGCAGACACTTGTTTACAGCAACGGTTTTGCTTCTGTATAGTAAAATGCCTCCAGTAGGAATATTCTGTGACTTATCCAAAGCATTTGATTCTGTGAACCATGGCATTATGTAAGAGAAATTACAATTCTATGGTATAAATGGAACAGCATATAAGTGGTTTAAGTCATATCTACAGAACAAGAAGCAAAATGTCTCTTTATATGCTTCAAGTGATTCAAAGGAGTTTGACACTTCATCTAACTGGGGTGAAATTACATTAGGTCTTCCACAAGGTTCGATCATGCGTTCCTTCCTGTTCTTGATATATGTGAATGACCTCCCTTCTCATGTGTAACAAGATGCTGAACTGACACCGTTTCTTGATGATACAAGCATAATTATTAATCCAATAAAAGAAGGTCCGATAGAAAATGATACAAATAAGGTCTTTGGAAAAATTATTAATTGGTTTTCTGCGAATGGGCTTGCTCTGAACTTTGAAAAAACACAGTACATCGAATATTCTGCTGCAAAAAGTATAATTCCTGCAATAAACATAACACGTCAAAAGAAGTCAGTAGCCAGGGTAGAGCATACAAAGTTTTTGAGTGTACATATAGATGAGAATCTTAATTGGAAAATTCATATTTTGATCTCCTAACGCGACTAGGCTCAGCAACTTTTGCAATCAGAATAATTGCCAATTTTGAGGATGTAGAAATTAGTAAGCTAACATACTTTGCATATTTCCACTCTCTGATGTCATATAGAATAATATTCTGGGGCAACTCAACACTTAGGCAAAAGGTATTCACTGCTCGAAAAAAAGCAGTTAGAATAATGTGTGGGGCATCTGTTTAAAAGCTTAGGAATTCTTACAACTGCTTCACAGTACAACTGCTTCACAGTACATTTACTCAGTAATGATGTTTTTTCTCAACAACACGGACCAGTTTAAAGTCAACAGCGACATTCATGATTACAATACCAGAAAAAAGAAAGTCTTACACTATCCTTTACTTAACCTATCTTTGTCACAGAAAGGGGTAAAATATGCTGCTATAAAACTTTTTGATAAATTACCATATGAAATAAAATGTCTGACAGACAGCAGTAATAGTTTCAAAAACAAATTGAAAACATACCTCCTTGACAACTCCTTCTATACCATAGATGAAGTCTTGAAAATGAGTAAATAAATCTGGAGATATAATATATGCATTTTGTGCCATTTAAGGGAATTGGATAGATAATAGAAATATTTAGGTATAACACTGTAATGTAAACAAAAAACACTTGTTTCCTGTGTGAATTTCTTGTGCATTTCACACGTTCCACATCATAACGGTTTTTCAGTGCTATTGATCAACGGAGCACGTAACTAACTTTCGGGTGCTCTCACCTGTGGCAGGTTGTGCTGTAAATTGTGCATCCTATATGAGACTTTGTTCCAAGAACATGACTCTGTTTAGTATAGGACAGTGATTCAGAGTCTCTGCCCAGCGTGAGCACAGATGTACAGAAAGAGTGAGAATACTCAGACCTGGTAGCACGGCCTCAGCCCGCTCCTACGGAGGACGGCTCCGCCTCTGCCGCTATGTCAGCTGAGTCTGGCCACTGACACGAGAGTACCGTTTACAACTTCTCCCTGAGTTCCTCGCTATTCTCTGAAGCCTTCGACATGCGCCATTGATAATAGACTGATTGACCTTTGCTTATGTTCATGTTGGGGATAGCTCGCTAGAATGTTTCTGCACGCTTACGACGACTTTTACTCGCTATGCTTTGGACTTTGCTTCTCTGTAGCCGTCGACTTTGTGAACTGTGCAGTCGTCGACCACAGGAACAGTTTGTCCCGCCGGTCTCTGCGTCAGTACCAGTGTGAGTGGTCATAAACTGTGTTCTACCTACAAGGAGTAGCGCAGAAATATGCTTCCAAGCCCTGAGATCCTCGAAGAGTGGTGTGTTTCTTAGCGACCGGCGATCATTTCCTAAGGATGATTGGTCTGTTTTGAGGGCGCTGAGCCTCAGTGGTCACTTAGTTGCCTTATACAGTATTTCCAGTTCCTTGTACGCCTCGTCCGGTCGAGGAAGTGGTGTCTCGGTGTGAAGCAGGCGGGCAGAGCAACGTGAACTGCTAACGTGGCACTGCCAAACCAACATAGAGTGATAGCGTATACAGTGCCCAGGTCTGATGCCGACAAGATTCGTTGTGGGACGGCCGAAATGGTGTGGCGCGCCGCTGCGTTACGATTGCCGCTAAAAGCTTTAGTGCTGTTTATTTGCTCGGCCGGCCCCCGCTGGAACGAGCCTGTTATTTACTGTTTGGCTCCGGCAGGCGGCGTGGCGTACACAAGCCGAGGTGCGCTGTTGTGAGGGCGGAAATGGTTCGGCTGCGGAGAAGGCTTAAGCGTCTGCTGACTGCGCGGGCGACGACATCGACAGCTTACTCAAGCCCGGAACTCGCAGCCTAAACTTCGACGCTACGGTTCGGGGGATTCGAAGAGTCCGTTCCGAACCACTATAGACCCCAGGACTTGAAGGAGGAAGACTCTCCTAATAATAAAATGGCGGATGTTGCTTCTCAGCTGACCGATCGATGTGTATTATTAAAGGCCTCAAACGGTCACCCAGTCGCCCAGCCCCTGTTGCAGGCTGCCCGTGTAACGGCTCCCAGGAGCAACTGTGGCTGCAAGTGACAAAACAGTAACAACAATCTAGCAGCGCTGTGCCAACTCCAAGCCACATACGATCGATATCTTACGAACACACTAAAACACAACCAAATGCACCTTGATTATTACTCATGTAAATAAACATGCTTTTAGTTGTCACTTTGCTTTGCAATGTGCTGGGTGAAATATAATGTTCATTCTTTGTAATGAAAGTCGCCCCCCTTTAAACGTAGTACAGGCCATGGCCTACTTCCACTGGATACCTTAAAATGATTAACAAATTCGTCATTAAACTGCCTGTTACATGGATCCAGATTTGCTAGAAGCAAGATTAGCCTGTAAAACAATTATGTATATTTTAAATGTGGCGCATAATGGCGCTTGACCACAGTGCTCCAGCGATGTTGTTTTCGCTCCTCTGCAGATCATGCCGTAAGTATAAAAACTGGGATTATTTGATATAGGTTTCACACCTCCACAAATAAAATACAACTCACGCTTAACTTAGTATCTATTTGACAGCAACCCAGTAAATTACACTACACTTCATTACAGACCTGGATAAGCAGTATAGCCGGCCGCGGTGGCCGATCGGTTCTAGGCGCTTCAGTCTGGAACCGCGCGATTGCTGCGGTCGCAGGTTCGAATCCTGCCTCGGTCATGGATGTGTGTGATGTCCTCAGGTTAGTTAGGGGCTGATGACCTCAGATGTTAAGTCCCATAGTGCTCACAGCCATTTGAATCATTTGGTAAGCAGTATAAGTAATAATGCTTAACGCTTCTGAGCTTCAGAAGAGAACTAGGGAGAGAGAGAGAGAGAGAGAGAGAGAGAGAGAGAGAGAGAGAGAGAGAAAGAGAGAAACTTACATATATAAATCAGTTGAAGATCGCAGATGAACGCTTATCAGTACAATGATATAGTTTATTTTTCAAATACAAAGTACATCATTAATGCCTTTGTTTTTTAGTCAATTTTCGTAATTATTCGCAAAAAACTGTTTTTACCCATTTCATAGTCACACGACATTTTTAAAAGTTTTTTTACGTTTCGGGGTCACGTGCAAAACATTATTACTACATATTGGTAAGCGGTCAAAAACAGAAATCACTGAAAATGACAAAATTAAAATCAAACACAATGGTACTGTGATGTGTATCAAATGATTTAGTTTGATTAGAGAACTACGAATCTGAAATCTGATTTTGTCTAGGCAAAGTATTAAGAGAGTTATCAATGATTCGTCGCCGATGTCTTGATTAATTATGGTAATACATTCATTGTATTTTAAGTAAAACTAATCAGTATCGAGATATTTTGGCATAGTGCTTCGGTTAAAAAAACTGAACTGCTACAAGAAGACTTTTCTAAAAGTCAAAATTAAGATGAGCAGTGCTCTCACATTAGGCAGGCTTTGCAGGATTAGCTCGTGAAAGCCATTTCCCAAAAAAACCTATTGTCACTGCTAATAAAATTTGGCTCTGACTTCCAATACGTAAGCCGTGTCATCCTTCGCCAATGTCGTCACTGAATGTATCAGCTCTCCGCCCTCTCGGCTGTTGTCGGTTTTCGTGACCTGAAGCCACTACTACTCGGTGAAGTAGCTAGTAGCTCCTCGACTGGCATCACGAGGCTGACTGCAACTCATTCCAGTCCTCCCACCTATCTTCTCTGTCTATTTGTTTCTTCGTCTTACTTCATCTGCAGTTCTGTGCCGATGTCAAAGTAACACTTCTGAAATACCATCGAGGAGAACTACATTCAGTCTTTTTTATTACAGAGAGTGGCACGTCCCCTGAGCCACTGCGCCGGCGACCACACAGCTGCGGAGGTGGAGTCTGACTTCCAATATATTTTAGTAATGTTAGGCATAATAAACCAAATACGAAAACTTCAAATCTACGAAGAAAACTGGGAAAGTAAATACAAGTAAAAAGGTCGATCTAGAAGGGGACTGATAATTTATTTCAAGCGACTGTATGTAGTGCCCGAAAGTGTCTGCTATCTTACATCCCAACCAACTTTTCTGATGTAAACTTTTATGTAAAGCTTTACTAAGGAGTTTTCAGCTGACACATTCGGTTAGGTGTGGATCGAGAGCTTGAAATCAGTCGTAGACTGACAATAATTCCATAGAGTTACTCGTGTATCACGCACTTGAGGCTGCAGTCTTCATTGCGATGATTACACAAGTACAGGGTGACTTTAATTAAAGTCAAACTTTCAAACTGCTGTAGAAATAACACCACTTGTCAGAATGACGTCAAATTGCAACGGAATACTATCGGAGAAGGGGGGAAACATATGGCAGAAAAAAAAAGTTACAAAATGTAGCAATAGATGACGCTGTAAGCTTCATAATTTAATAACGGTCGACTACAAATGAGAAATGAATCATACAACAATGCCTAAGGTGTACGTTTGACGTTAAACAAACTGTACTACTCGGTGTGCATGGGTGTACAGGTGAGATACTGTTAATTACATAAGCCCACCCACCAAGGCAACATCATATCACGTCGGGTGAGAAAAATCGGTTTTTAATTGTACTGAGGCCAAAATCCGCATAAAAATCATCACTCACACCGGTTTTTAATTTTACTGAGGCCAAAACTACATAAAAAAGATGAATCACATCGGTTTTTAATTGTCCTGAGGCCAAAAACCATATAAAAAGCATCAATCACATCCGTTTCTAAGTGTCCTGAGGCCAAAAACCACATAAAAAACACCTGTCACATCAGTTTTTAAATGTCCTGAGGCTAAAAACCGCATTAAAAGCATCAGTCAAATTAAAAAAAAGATTATTAATTTCAGTGTGGCTGACGGAAAACATGTTCAGCATGTTCTACAACTGATTGAAGTGTTTCCGTAGTCACTTTCAGAATGTGTTGCGCAATGCGTGCCTTCAATGCAGCTAACTTTCCAATCGGAACACTGAACGCAACATCTTTCAGATAGCCCCACAGCCAGCCAGAAGTCGCACGGATTAAGATCAGGTGATCGGGACGGTCAGGTTGTTGGGAAATGGCGGCTGATAATTCTAGCATTTCCGAAATGGCGCCTCAGCAGCTGCTTAACTGGAAATTTTTGGGAATTTGTGGTAAGGGCTAATGGGACCAAACTGCAGAGGTCATCGGTCCCTAAGCCTACACACTACTTAATCTAACTTAAACTAACTTACGCTATGGACAACACATTCAGCCGTGTCCGAGGGAGGACTCCAAACTTGGACGGGAGGAGCCGCACGGACCGTGACAAGGTGCCCTAGACTGCGCGCCGCTTAACTGGATTTGAAACGTGCGGAGGTGCGCTATTTTGCATAAAAATGATACCATCCACACTCTTGGAGAGTTGAAATGACAGGGTTGCACAAAAGACACTCATAGCGCTTACCATTGACAGTACAGGTAATAGGACTGGAAGCACCTGTCTCTTAAAAAAATATGGCCCTGTGATAAATGATGCCGTAAACCCGCAACACACAGTGTCCTTTTCAGGATGAAGTGGTACTGGTTTATTTGCTTGTGGATTTTCCGTTGGCCGTTATCAACTATCCTGTGTATTGACGTATGCTGTCAGATGGAAGTGGGCTTCGTCGGTCCACAAAATCTTCCACGGCCAATCACTGTCCACTTCCATGCGAGCACAAAATTCTAAAGCGAAGGTGTCTCTTGCTGGCAGGTCAACAGGAAGCAACTCGTGCACTTGGGTAATTTTGAATGGAAAACAAAGTTGAATGTTTCGCAACGTCTTACGCACCGTGCTCACGGATATGTCCAATGTTCTGGCAGTTCTCGGTGCACTACACGTTTGCACACCACCACTCCTCTCCTCCTGCACTGCTGTGGCCACTGCTTCCACTGATGTCGAATCAATTCGTTTCCTCCCTCTACCAGACCAAAGGAGTCCATCTTTTCGAATTTCCTCATTATTTTCTCCAGACCCACGGCAATCGTCGGACCAACGCCTTTTTTCAAACCTTGCAGCGTCCGGAACTTCTGCAGAGCGATGTGGGCGCAGTCATTATTCTTGTAATACAGCTTTACAAGCAGAGCACGCTCCTGCTTTGAGACAGTCATGGAGAATGTCGCAGATGCGAAAGGAGGAAAAGCCCTGTACCCGGCTTGGTTATATCAGCTTCAATGTGTCGCGCGCATGATAGGTGTTTCCATTTACGTATTCTGACACATAAAGCGCCATCTGTTACTCAATTTTCACACTATTTTTTTTTCTTCTGCCGTACGTTTTCCCCCTTCTCCGATAATATTCCGTTGCAATTTGACATCATTCTGAAAAGTGGTGTTATTTCTATAGCGTTTTGAAAGTTTAAGTTTAATTATAAGCACCCTGTATATCGACTAGGTCTGTCCAGTTATGTTAATTAAGCGACTAGGTTTTGAAGTTTTTGGGCCAGCTTAGGCAGGCAGCACGGGAAGCGGCCGGGTGACCCCGCTGGGTGGCAGCCAGGACTAACAGCGCTGCCGATTCTTATTCCGCTTGCGCAGCTAGACGGCTTGAGACCGCCTGTGCTCTGTGGCAAAGCCATACTCGTTTGTGCTGAAACGTCCCCTTACAAAATTATAAATGGCTGTGCTTAAACCGACACACAATATGTTTAGCGCAACGCAATCTGACTTTCAAAAATCGGTACAAAAGAATGGCCCTGACTAACAATAACCTATACCTTTCATGAATCACTTACCTCACAAAAATCTTCGTTACTCAAACTACTGCAATACAGCGAGCGCCAATACTTCCAGCTAAATAAAAGATTCTAACTACTGAAGGCACTAACTACTGATAGGCATAGTTAGCAAATGAAAGATTTCGATAGAGAACAAACAATGTATTTACCTTAACAGTGTTCAAAAGTCATAAATATATATCAGTTCATGACATCCAGTCTTACAAATTTACTGTATCTGACGGACACACGTCCAGATCCAGATCAGATTGACGTCGGTTTGCAGTAGGGTTTTGGAGCATATACTGTATTCAAACATTATCAATCACCTCGAAGGGAACGATCTATTGACACGTAATCAGCATGGCTTCAGAAAACATCGCTCTTGTGCAACGCAGCTAGCTCTTTATTCGCACGAAGTAATGGCCGCTATCGACAGGGGATCTCAAGTTGATTCCGTATTTCTAGATTTCCGGAAAGCTTTTGACACCGTTCCTCACAAGCGACTTCTAATCAAGCTGCGGAGCTATGGGGTATCGTCTCAGTTGTGCGACTGGATTCGTGATTTCCTGTCAGGAAGGTCGCAGTTCGTAGTAATAGACGGCAAGTCATCGAGTAAAACTGAAGTGATATCAGGTGTTCCCCAGGGAAGCGTCCTGGGACCTCTACTGTTCCTGATCTATATAAATGACCTGGGTGACAATCTGAGCAGTTCTCTTAGGTTGTTCGCAGATGATGCTGTAATTTACCGTCTAGTAAGGTCATCCGAAGACCAGTATCAGCTGCAAAGCGATTTAGAAAAGATTGCTGTATGGTGTGTCAGGTGGCAGTTGACGCTAAATAACGAAAAGTGTGAGATGATCCACATGAGTTCCAAAAGAAATCCGTTGGAATTCGATTACTCGATAAATAGTACAATTCTCAAGGCTGTCAATTCAACTAAGTACCTGGGTGTTAAAATTACGAACAACTTCAGTTGGAAGGACCACATAGATAATATTGTCGGGAAGGCGAGCCAAAGGTTGCGTTTCATTGGCAGGACACTTAGAAGATGCAACAAGTCCACTAAAGAGACAGCTTACACTACACTCGTTCGTCCTCTGTTAGAATATTGCTGCGCGGTGTGGGATTGACGGAGGACATCGAGAGGGTGCAAAGAAGGGCAGCTCGTTTTGTATTATCGCGTTATAGAGGAGAGAGTGTGGCAGATATGATACACGAGTTGGGATGGAAGTCATTACAGCATAGACGTTTTTCGTCGCGGCGAGAGCTTTTTACGAAATTTCAGTCACCAACTTTCTCTTCCGAATGCGAAAAGATTTTGTTGAGCCCAACCTACATAGGTAGGAATGATCATCAAAATAAAATAAGAGAAATCAGAGCTCGAACAGAAAGGTTTAGGTGTTCGTTTTTCCCGCTCGCTGTTCGGGAGTGGAATAGTAGAGAGATAGTATGATTGTGGTTCGATGAACCCTCTGCCAAGCACTTAAATGTGAATTGCAGAGTAGTCATGTAGATGTAGATGTAGATGTAGATCATCCGCTCTCAAAACTCAGCCATCTAACATCCACCACTGCTGACGGCTCACCTCCAACTGCGCAACGCTACGCGCTGTTAACAGCCAACTGCCAACACTACAATAGCAAATTCCAACAATGCAAAACAGCCACAGACTGCACACAGTACAGTCAGTGATTTTCATACAGAGCTCTACATGGCGTTACCAACATAAAAATCTAAACAGCCTACTTACAGTGCCACCGAGGCTTTCCAAAGTCGTTCTAGTAATAGTGTCGTTAACACAGGCGCCATAGGCAACATCATAGGTGGGCGGCTTGCCGACGCATTTCTCCTACCTGTTGGATTGTACCAGTACCGTGTGGATGTCTATGTGCAATGTAGTGTTTTGTTGTGATGGTGAAGCCCGGTGCTAACATTCGGCCTAATCCTCTCGAACAGACCCAAGACGGCTGCCGGGGTTCTCATCTCCATCCGACAGACGGATATCTAAACATCCCATACGATGTACGATCGACACCTAAAGGATCATACTCTTCTCTCTCTTTCTTTCTCTCTCTCTCTATTTCTTTCTCTTTCTCTCTCTCTCTCTCCCTCCCTCCCTCCCTCCCTCCCTCCCTCCCTCCCTGCCTCCCTCCCTTCATGAGTCCTTACGCAGACATTTGGATTTAATGGGATGGTGATCAGAAACGTTACCCTGTTTCGCAAGCTGTTTGCCGATTAGTATAATTTGCAGCGAGAAATGGAGGCGAGTAAACCAATAGGCTGCATCGAAATTAACCCGAGATATCAGGAAGTAGCCACCGTTACAGTCACGCTCTTGGATTTCCAGTTCGCATTCCACGATAGATAGCGTTTCAAAATATTTATACAGCAGACTGTTAATGTAAGTTGTAAGATTTTAATACTTTGTATGGTGCTGAAATCTTCTGACATTATTTTTAGTAATGATTACAAAAAATGTTCACCTTGGCGGGTTCAGGAAATCATCCCACTGATAGATGTTGTATGAAATTCGCCAAAGTATCGTCCAAAAGTAAAGAAAATACTTCAGCAACAAGGGACCAACACAATTTTACCACGCTACCTGATATACAATTCATTTAAAAAAAATGGTGTGGGCTACATTGACCGAATGTAATAATTTACTTCTTTTTTCTCCTTTCTTTCTCTCTTTCTTTCCAGTAGTGTTTCATTCTATCTCTATGTTTTTCTCTTCTTTCTTTTGTCCACGCTGCACCTATCTTTATCTTTTTCCTTCTAGAAGCCCTTGAAACTTTTTTTTCCTTGACTTTTTCTGCGTATCCCATTTCTTCCTCTGTTATTTCCATTTCCCACAGATCTGCTTTAAGTTCATTGAGTCGCATGATAAATGTTTTTGGATTTGTCAAAAGAGTTAAAAATTGTTTTCGTTATTTTTTTATAAAGCCTTTTTAGGTGTACATAGAATACAAATCTTATCTTCCTCATTGTGTCTAGTACTCGTTCTAGTTTTTCATGAGCTTCTTTATTACGTCTTAATTTCGATTTCCTATTCTCATATTTTGGTCCCAAGATTTTCTGATTATTTTCTTTTCCTTGTTATACAGAGTTTTTGTTAACTGGAAACCCCCTTTCACTTTCCGTGCCCTTGCTAAGATAGCTACGTTGTCCAAAGCATTTGGCTGTATTATTTATTTCACCTTGATACTTCAACTTTCTAGCCTTTTTTATTCATCTATAATCAGTTTCCATGTATTTCGGTGCCTCCTTTGCATCTGCCAATACACCGTATTTATTAAAAGACGTACACAGGCTTTCTTTTGAAGCTGTCTCTTGCAGGCGATTTATGTGCATTGCTCCATTTTCTGTAGATTCAGCTAGTATGGCGAGATCGTCTGCAAAAGCCAAACCATCAATACTCGTTTATCCTCTTTTCTCCCAGTTGTGATTTTTTAGAATTCCCTCTTTTTCTGTTCTTTTCCTCCATTCCCTGATAACCTTTTCTTACACACAATTGAACAGCACTGGGAACAGTCAATGTCCTTGTTCACACTAATTTTGACCTCAGAAGCCCTGGAGATTTCAAATAAACATTTAATTTTGCATTTCGAGTTTGTTAGTGTGTCTTTCATGATTGTCACTTATTTGGTACAATGAATAATAATAATTATTATTAATTATTATCATTATCATTATTATTTCCTTGTAGTTGTGTTCCGCCTATGCAACTACACTAATTAAAAGGCTGTTTGTTTTTCATGCCTTATCCGTTGAGTTCTCTTTTAATTATGAAGCATCTTCAGTGGCCTCTAATACCTATTTGTTGTGTGCGTATATCAAATATGTTGTATAATGTTTCCTGATATAGTAGCAGAATACAGTTTTTCGTTATTCTCTAATTCTTAGGTATTAAACGAATTTTTGCAGCGCAAGTTTCGTAAGGTATGATTACTGGTTGGTTTTACCTACAACAATAACTATATATAATACAGTTCGCTACACAATACGATAAACAAAGCAAGGCATGTTGAAAATGAAGAAGCATATAACTTTTAAATCTTCACCAAATTTCCACCGATTTACGTTATCGATGAACTGTTCGAAACAAAAACTGTTCGAAAAAAATTTATTTAAATGGAACAGAGGTACAAATCCAATTTCTTGTTTTATTGCATTCTTAGAAGTTTGATGGCAGTCAGTGCACCTAAACCGTAAAGCATTAATAAGAAAGGAATGGGACTTAGACTTTGTTTTCTGTACATTGTAGCATCGCTTCGTCCCAATTGACATTATTTCAGAATTAAAAGAATTCAGTGCAGCTCGGAATTCCAATTGATCAATTTGTACCAAACACCTATAACACGACTGCTTTGGAAGACCACACGAATTGAACCAACCCACAGATATGGTTGACCTTTAAATGTACCAACACAACGAAAACCAAATTTCATTGATATCAATATCATCTATGTGTGGCGGAGTGGCCAAATCTCACACAAGCCTACTTACGTTTATTATAGAAAATATGACCGTATGAGGTACGAAGCATAATTCGTGATTTCTTGGTATGACGGACGCAGAATGTTATGGATTACGGGAAGTTAATAAATGTAGAAGTAACCTGAAGTGTGCCCCAGAGAAGTGTGTCCGGAACCTTGCTGATTATGCTGTATACTCACATTACTATCAGTGGTCACCGCCGATTTATTGCAGATGCTACAGTTGTCTATAATGTAGTAATATCTGGAAAGCTGCTGAAATATTCATTCAGAGTGGCGCAGAGACTGGCAGATTGCTTTATTCAAAAATGTTTAATACTGCACTTCACAAGACGAGAAAACATAGTATCCTATGACTAGAATATCAATTGTAATAGCTGGGTATAACAATTTGTTGGAGTATGAAATGGAACGAACACATAGATTCGGTCGTAGGTAAAGCAGGTGACAGACTCTGCTCACTGATATGCCATCAGTCTACAAAGGAGGTTGCTTATAAAACAAACAAAAAATGTTCAAATGTGTGTGAAATCTTATGGGACTTAACTGCTAAGGTCATTAGTCCCTAAGCTTACACACTACTTAACCTAAATTAACCTAAGGACAAACACATACACCCATGCCCGAGGGAGGACTCGAACCGACGCCGGGACCAGCCGCACAGTCCATGACTGCAGCGCCCTAGACCTCTCGGCTAATCCCGCGCGGCTGCTTATAAAACACTCGTGCCACTCATCCTAGAGTGGAGGATCCGAACCAGATAGTACTAAACGGGGTTACTGGTCATACACAGTCAGGGACAATTAATGCTTATAAGTTTGTTCTACTCTTGCAAGCGCGCCACGGAAATGCCGAAAGAAATGAACTAGTAAGCGCTTACAGATAGACACCTATTGTCTCGCGAAAGTCTCAAGAATCAACTTTAAGTCACGAATGTCGCAATATAGTACTACCCGCTATGTATCGCTGCCGTAGGGATTGCAAAGAGAAGATCGCGTTAATTATAGCGCGCACAGAGGCGTTTAAGCTATTAGTCTCCCTGCGCTCAGTGCGCGAATGGGACGGGGGAAAGCCCCAGTAAGTGGTGCAATGGGATGTACGCTCTGCCACACACAGCGCAGTCGTTTGCACAGTATGGACGTAGATGTAGATGCAATCCTTTCCTTCGAGACCGTAATGTCAAAGTAGTTCGTGGCGAACAAAGTTCACAGTCTTCTTTTTCTTTTTTCTTTTTTTAAGTGGGTGTTAGAGTAGGTTGCGGCTTGACAGACTTGTTGGTGTCAAGCGGTGGGACTGCGGCAGGATATGAGCGCGGAGCCGCGAGATGGCAAGTGGGACAGACAGCAGGCAGCAGGCAGCAGGGCTGGTGAAGGGCAGCGGGCCTCGCCTCGCCTCGCCTGCCTCGCCTTGGCGCCAAGGCTGGCGCGAGCCGGAGTGGCTCCAGGCTCCAGCGTCTTCTGCAGGTGCCAGCTGTCAGGTGGCTACAAGCTGCCAGCCGGCTACCAGTTACCAGCTGCCAGCTGGCTACTAGCTACCAAGCTTGCTACCAGATGGATATGGGCTACCAGCTGGCTATGAGTGGCTACAGGCCACCAGCTGGCTACGAGCCACCAGCTGGCTATGAGCTTCCAGCTGGCTGCAAGCTGTCAGTTGGCTACTAGCTACCAGCTGGCTACAGACTACTAGTTTTCTGTGTACCGGCTACCAGCTAGCTACAAGCTACCGGGCCTGCCACCTCCCCTCCTTTTCGCTTTCGCCACAAGTTACTACCTTGAAATTACAATTTACAAAACATATCTTGTAAACACAAACGCTAACAGTAGGCTGACAGGTCTTTGATGAAAAACACACACTATTTCAAAAATGCACCAAATCCACAGTTTTGGAGATATGACAATGAAATTTTGTACCACGCTTTCCATGAAAGTAACACATTTACATATAAAATCCTTTGATTATATATATTCAACTTTTTTGAATGAAATTTGATGTTTTATTTTTAAAAAATAACGTATGTTCCTTTTTCTCAGAAAGTATTCAAGAGATTTCTACAAAAATTTCTCCGTTTCATCTCTTTATGTGTTGTAAGCTTCTATCATGAGGTTTTTGGAATATGTCAAATACGAAAAATATTATAATTTTTTAATTATAATTCCACAAGTACAATTTTAAATTCATGCATAATTCCAAGCACTTTGCTCGATATCTCAGCTTGCAATCAGAATTTCAAAATTTCTTCGTGAGGCAACGTTTATTAGGTTTACAGAAATATGTGTCAATTCATCATCGTTCCCCCCTTAAATTCGCTAGTGTCCACTACCAGATCTATTGAAGTAGTAAAACATTCGTCATTTTTTACTTTCGTTCTCAAATATACAATTTTTCAAGCGAGGAAAAGAAGAATTACTCTGTGTTTAAGAAATGCATAGTGGGCAGGCACTGACAGTCTACAAGAGCGTGATAAATATCGCTTTCAGTTGTACCATGTACTAGGATTTATTCCAGTTCCAGTCGCTTATTGAAATTTGCAAGAATGATTTAAGTTAAATAAGATTCGATGTACTTTTTATTCCGTAGATTCCTCAACTAGCAGAGTGGTCAGCGAGTGTGACTGCCATGCGGAAGAACCATACTCGATTCTCGGTACTGTCTGAGATTTTTCCTTGAAGGAAGAACTAGAAATGACTCCACTAAGCCGCGTGATGGCAGCTGGGAAGTTACAAGGTCTGGAAAGCCAACGAAGGCCGGGGAACGCCATTTCATACTGCATTCAAATGATGCCACGTGGCATGACATGACACTGTGCTTGTGTAAATGACTTTATTTGTGAAATTCTTACGTTAAGTTTAAGAATGTAATTCGTTAATTTTCTCGTTGATTTTTTGCCCACCCTTTAAAAACTTCCTCGATCCATCCCTTATCGCAAGTTATCTAAATTGGTACCCATCATTTGTCGTTGGAACTTTACTTCTACAGAAAGATAAAACGCCTCAATACTTTTTATTAGCGCGGACACATCAGTGTCAACATGCACAGATTTATTCTGTGTCATAGAGTATTATTCCCAAATGGTGAGCCTGGCTTTCCTAGGCTGAAGCATTTGCTTGACACAACAGTTATGGACCTTTAAAATCTGTCCTCCAGGTATCTTGCAAGTTTAATCCGTACATTTAGTCTTGGTCAACATACTGACATTCTTACCGTTCTCTGTTTCCTACATTTCTACACAATAGCAACTTGTAATAGCAGTGGTTGAAGTGAAATATGTGTTAGGTTCTGCCATTGTTTGATGCTGTAAGATCTAGAGCCATACTTTCATCTTCCGCGTGTTTCTGTTTTTTAACGTCACTTCGTAGTATGACTGTATAAACGTTGTGACACCGAGACGCAAATAAGTTTCTCAGCTTAAAAATGCAGCTACATTCCGTAAGATCTGTTGGAGCTCAAAGTTCGTCAGTTATCACGCGGCACCATATTAGGGTGCAGATATTTTGAGGTCTTTTCAGCGCTGCTGCTGCTGCTGCGTCACAAAGTTTTATTTCGACTATATAAGCGTATCTCCATTCTCAAATTGAAAACATCTACAAAAATATTCGCTATTTCACTGTCGAGTTACCGATTTCCGCCACTACCAGTAATTTTCCTACCGAAGCATCTGGAGGTGACAGCTCTGTTCATAATATAGGTTGTCTCAAATGGAACAGTACAACTGTAATGTGCTACAGTATCGAAACCAATTAAGATATCCACACCATGTTTGGGTTATATGATAATTAAACTATCTCACGAAGTTTTTATGCCATTCAGTCAATTTCTGCACCTTTTTGCGACACGTATAACATCCGTGCTTTGTTCAAGCCCTATCCGCATCAGCTGTGGCAGTGGTAGCTACGATTCGGTTCTTTAAATCTTTGATGTGGTTGACGGACGTGAGGTATACTCTGTCCTTGACATACGCCCTTAGAAAGAAGTTCATCGGTGTTACATCAGTCGACGTAGGAGGCCAGGGGATGGGAGTGCGCTGGCAATCCAGCGATCTGGGAACTCCTGGTGTGGAACATTTCGGACAGTCTGAGCCTAATGAGGCAGCGCGCACTCTGGTTTGTAAACTACTCCGTCTTGGCCGTCAGCCAGTTGCGACGCAAACAGCTCCAGCATATCAAGGTAATAGTTACAATTAACTGTTTTATCTGAGAAAAAGATGGTCCCACAAATATTATCACACATTCGCTTTCGGGCTGTCACCTACTTCTTCCGTCACATTACGCGGATTGGTTGGGTCTCAGATGCGAAGTGTGTTTGTTTATCTTACCACACACGTGGAATGTTGCTTCGTCAGAAAATACTAGATTGTTTGAAGCACGTCCACAGAGAACTGCATGCGTTGCGGCTTGTCGTCTCGTTTCAGTGCGTGCAATTGTTGCAAGTGGTACGATCACATCTGTAAACGTTTACGAAGGTCGCCCTAGGGGTTTGCAGGCCCCTCCGAACAGAGTTCTGCGGTGAATGTTGAAAAGCTAACCGTATCCGCTCTGTGTCGGCTTCACTTGTTCCAGTCATCCAGCATGATGCTTCACATCAACGCTTCCTGCCTGCGTAAAGTTCGTGCACCACCGGCGTATCGACGTCCGTAAGGGTGGGTGCTTCCTATACCGTGTTTGGGAGTTCCTTTGAAACTGCGAGTCCGATTTGGTCTAAAAATAACCTTTTTACACACTTAGCATCTTCTTGCCAAATGTTCCAGACCAGGACTTCCCAGATCGCTGGATTGCCACTGTAGTCCCATCCCCTGGCCTCCTACCCCGACTGTTATTACACCGATGAACTTCACAAACACTTTGTGACTTTATCTGTAACAAAAGCCAAACCTTGTGCAAATATCTTACGTAATATGGATGCTGTAGCAAACGGAAGTTACGGCATACATTTTGAGACACTCTCTATACGTGGTCTGTGAACTGTACAGTCCCGTATGTATTGGCAACGGCTGTAAAATTACAAGCCTCTCTTAATATACTTTTAATGCAATATTAACTAAATTGTTAAATACACTCGTCTTTTCTATTGGCAAATTTGAATAAATGAGAAGAACAGTGTCTCATACAGAAATGGGGTATTGCTCGTACCGGATATAAATAAGCTACTGCTTACTGAAATCAGAAATGGGATACATCTGTAAAACAGTAAAGGCTGATGAGTAGAGATGATTACTGCCAAGAAAGTAACAAGCCTTGCTACGTAATTGTAATGGATGCACTTCATAAATGAAGGTATATTCGCTACTTGCATATATTTTTTTACAGGAATCACGGTCAAAGACGTCGCTAAATCCTTTTTAGGATGATTTTTTTTAAGAATACGCTGCATTCACTGAGAGACAAAAGTCATGGGACATTTACTAGAATCGTGTCGGACCTCCTTTTGCCCGGCGCAGTACAGCAACTCGACGTGACACGGACTCAACAAGCCGATGGAGGACCTCTACTGAATTATTGAGCCATGTTAGCTCTCTAGCCTTCCATAATTGCGAAAGTGTTGCAGCTGAAGGATTTTGTGCGCGAGTATGATCTCTCGATTATCTCCCACAAATGTTCGATGAGTGGCCAAATCGTTCGCTCGAACTGTCCAGAATATTCTTCAAACCAATCGCGGACAATTGTGGCCCGGTTACATGGTGCATTGTCACTATTAAAATGCCACCATTGTTTCGGAACATTAATTCCATGAATGGCTGCAAATGGTCTACAAGTAGCCGAACATATCCATTTCCAGTCAATGATCTACTCAGTTGGACCAGAGGACCCAGTCCATTCCATGTAAACACAGCCCACACCATTATGGAGCCACCACCAGCTTGCACAGTGTCTTGCTGACAACCTGGGTCCATTACATCGTCGGGTCTGCGCAACACTCGAACCTTACCATTAGCCCTTACCAACTGGAATCTGGTCTCATCTGAGCAGACCACCGTTTTCCAGTCGTCTTGTGTCCATCCGATACGGTCACAAGCCCAGGGAAGGCGCTTTAGGCGATGTCGCAGAGGCGCTCGCTTCTGTCGTCTGCTTCCTTACCCCACTGACGCAAGATTTCGCCGCACCGTTCTAACGGAAATTTTCGTCGTTCGTCCTCCATTGATTTCTGCGTTTATTTAACGCAGTGTTGCTTGTCTGTTAACACTGGCAACTCTACGCAAAAACTGCTGCTCTCGTTCGACCACTGCGTTGTCCATGGTGAGAGCTAATGCCTGATATTTGGTATTCTCGGCACACTCTTGATACTGTCGAACACGGAATAACGAATTCCCAAACGATTCCCGAAGTGGAATGACGCATGGGTCTAGCTCCAACTACTATTCCGTATTCAAAGTCTAGTAATTGCCGTCGTGCGCCGATAACCACGTGGGAGACCTTTCCACATGAATCATCAGAGTATAAATGTAGCTTCGCATGTAGCTTCGCTAGTGCACTACCCTTTTATGCCTTGTGTACGCGATATTATAGCAGTCTGTGTATGTACATATCGCAGTCCCATGACTTTTGTCACCTCAGTGTGCATCTGTGATAGAACAGTTTATGGTTTGTTGGTACGGTCCAGCAGACTTTTCTTTCACGCAGGTTTCACTATTCGAGAAGTTGGTGAGTCGTAGGTGGCAAATACTTGAGCTCGTGTTTCCTGTTTGACCCAGCGAGGGTGGCGATTCAAGTTCCGTCTGGTCATTCAGTTTTATGTTTTTCGTGATTTCCCCAAATCGATGATTCCTTTGAAAAGGCAGAGCCGATTTCCTTTCCGAGTCGGAACTTGTCTTCGATTGCGACTTAAACCCCAATCTTCCTTCTGTTTTGCGAGATGTGTCGCAAATATTGACGGACAAAATCCGTATTGTAAGGAGAATGTGACCTTCTGTTTTTATTTGCTTGTCCTGTGTCTATGTGGGAGGGGTCGGCTAGTCGGAACTGAGGAAACAATGAAAAAAGTGTTTTTAGTATCAGTGATTCATCTGCATAAAAATAAAAATGTAGTTGACCCTACCGAGAAAGCAACAGGTTGTCATGAAGACCGTATGTAGATACAGAAACTGCAGCCAGTCACTTTTTGAAATATTTGTTTATTCCCTCGAAGCAAATTACTTCTTCATTTCCGTAACACTATGCCGGGTACTGACTCTGCGACAAGAACGTAGATGAAAAAATCTTCAATGTATCGCCTTGGGTGATAATTATATGGCGAGTTGTATCGAATGGGTACTGCGACAATATGCGTGGCAGTGTAGTTATTACCCACATGGCAACTTCCATGTGAATTACCTATTCCCAACATATCAATTACTCTTCGGCACAAACATCAACACTAACTGTCGCGATAAATTCTCCAGTATCCAGTATGTTCTGTTCCATTGGTACATATTACTAAGACCTTTAGTCAAACATATAAATATTTCCCTCAGAAACAATTTTTTGCTTTTTGTGCATACAATACAATCGTTACGTGGACAAATGCAATGACTTAAGCTGATGTTAACATGAGATGCTGCCAGCATTAACGGTCCCTTATCCTGGGGCCGTCTATTCATGTTGCAGAGAGACTGTGTCATTCAGTTTTTAATTACTTGTCCTGTTTCTGTGGGGGAGATTTGAGAGTGACCCGATTTGCAAACTTATTTCACATTTCAATTGCACGTTTAGGCACACGAGTTCTGTATCAAAATTTTATATACTAAGCTCCCCCTACAAACTGTAATAGGAATTGTGAAACGCCCTTGATATATAACGTAAATGCAGATTCAGTTTATTGCAGATATCATGATAATATGTATATGAGCGTTAACTTTAATGCCCAGAACTTTTTTTATCATGACGTCATTTCACTGATCTTTTTTAAAGAAATGTCGACGGCCTTGCTGCAGTGGTAACAGAGGTTCCCGTCAGATCACCGAAGTTATGCGCTGCCGGGATTTACTGCCACTTGAATGAGAGACCGCCCGCATTGCCGAGCGCTGTTGGCAAGTGGTGTGCCTCAGCCCTTGTGAGGCCAATTGAGGCGCTACTTGACTGAGCAACAGCGGTTGCGGTCACGAAAATTGACAACGGCCGGGAGAGTAATGTGCTGACCACTTGCGCCTCCATATCGGCATCTCGTGGCGCCTGTGGGCTGAGGATGACACGAAGTTCGGTCAGTACTGCTGGACCTTCAAGGCCTGTTCGGACGGAGTTCACTCGTTTCTTTAAAAAGACAGTTAACAATAGAAAGCTTAGCTGTTTATCTACACAACACAAGAATTATTCACTGGTAGCTTACTGACTGGTAACAGAGACATAACTGTAATTAAGAATTTTGAGAATTGAGAGATCAGGGGGTAGGGGGGGGGGGGGGTGGCAAGGAGATTGGTCGATTAGTTCATCCCAGTGCAGTAGACCTTGTAGGTTCCGTAGAAAAAAATTTGTTTCACAGTTCAGGCTGGCCAGTGAGAAGGTGGAAACAAATACAGGGTGGCGCACGAAATGTTACCATTTTGTTTTTGAATATAAACGTTATTGTGAATACAATCTGAAAGGGACATATACTACAACGAAGAGCCGTCCATGGAGATTTGTTCTAACTCAGCACATGCTCAATATGTCCACCGTTTGGTTTGCTAACTTCCTTCAAATGAACACTGCAGTTAGTGATTACCCTAAGGAACATCTCTTCCGTAATTTCATTGCAAGCTTGAAGAATAAGTCTTCTGAGCTCAGTTAAATCACGCGGACGTTTCGGGAAATTTTTTTCGTTAGGTACCCCCAAAGAAAAAAGTCACATGGATTGAGGTCTGGACTATTGGGGGGCCAATTTTGTCCGTCAATCAAGCGACCTGGAAACCTGAGTGAAATGATCCGCATGTCGAAATGCTCGTGTAAAAACTCCAACACAGTGTTTGCAGTATGTGGGCTTGCTCCATCTTGCATGAACCACTGCGTGTTGAAGGGCAAGGCAGTAGTAAGAAGCTGTGGAATGAAGCTATTGCGAAGCATGCTCAAATAACGCTCGCTGTTCACAGATTCTTCAAAGAAAAAGGGTCCAATAAGTCCGTGACTGGAAATTGCTGCCCACGGTGTAATCCTCGGAGCATAATGTTGTCGTTCATGAAGCACTTGTGGGTTTTCAGTGGCCCAAAAGCGAACATTTTGTTTGTTAACCACACCGTCTAAATGAAAATGCGCCTCGTCTGAAAACCAAACGTTGTTGAGAGTTTCTTCACTATCTTTCGCTCACTGAGCAAACAGTAGTCTCTGCTGCTTGTGTTCAGTGAGCTTCTGTGCGCAGGTCATCTTGTATGGGTACATATGGAGGTGACTTTTAAGAATGCGTTGAACGGAGCGTCTGGATATTCCCAGTTGCACTGCTGCCTTTCTACACGATTTCCCGCGACTTCTCTGCAGAGCAACTCGTACCGCTTCAATATCCTCCGGCGAACAAACAGGCTTAGGCCGAGGTCGCTTTGCTTCCAATATTGTTCCTCCTGTACAAATTTATCGTACAACCTGTGGATGGTCTTCTTGCAAGGGACCTATAGCGTGTTAAACTGTTGTCGAAAACACCTCTGAGTCACAACAAGGTTTTTCGTTTCATGAAAAAGTAACACAATTGCCGATCGTTGCTGTGTCGTCAGTCTTCCATTGTCAGCCATTACTGCTTACTAGTCTCCTAGCGGCAGTATCGTGAATTACACGTCATTCCGTAACTCATTTGTTTTTTGAAGCTCTGCTGGTACTGCTGTACAGATGCCAGCGTGATATCTAATGTGCGTCGTAAATTGTGAAAGAAACAATTGGTAACACATTTCGTGCGCCAGCTGTATTTCAAAAAGTTACTGTTTATAGTTGTTTGAACTTACATTTAATATGCAGTCATGGGTTAGCTTAATACGTTTATGCTTTTTATAGCGCTCTGCCGTATTTTCCGAAGGTTGGAAAAGGAAGTATCTCCGACGTTTCTGACATCTGTATGTGTACTCACTTGGGAAGATAGTTACCACCGTCGATCTACAGTAGAAAATTGAAATGACGTTGCCGAATATCGATTCCGGTTACAGCACTACGGGGTACGACATGAGGTAACAAGCAGATGAGTGGAGATAGAGCGTGGATGTGACGTGAGTGGTGTGACCGGTGGAGGCTGGGAGCCGTCGGGCAGTCTCCGGGTGAAGCGGCGCGGCGCGGCGCGGCCCACGCAACAGGTTAGCGGCGAAAGTGGCGGGGAGGCCCGGCGCTAGCGACACGGCGCGCCGCGCCGCCGCCCGGCTACCAGGGCGGGCTCACTGCCGGCCGAACGCCTTCTCTCCCCTCTCATTAACCACAGAAGCTTCTCACTACCAGTCCACTTGTTACCGTAGGCGCCAGTCCCAAGACTACTTTGATGCATTCTCCAAGCGAGCCAAATCTTGTGCAAGCTTTTTTTTTTTTTTTTCATCCCTGCATATTACTGCATCGACTTGAAAATATTTTCTCCCCTTACGTACGCCCGCTCCTCACACATCCTTCCTCCATTACCGAATTATTGCTTTATGCCTCAGTATCTGTCCTGTGAACGTATCCCTCCTTTAACCAATTGTGCCATCTAGCTCATTCCTCCCCATTTCGATTCCGTGATTCTTCATTAATTAACCTGTCCACTTACGTACTTTTGAGCATTATTTTGCAACACGACAGTTAAAAAATTTACGTCATTTGAGTCAAGAAAGAGATAGCCGCAGATTGCAATTAAATACGATGGTCAATTTTGAAGATTCTTGCATCATCAGGAGTATTGGATACACAGGAAAAGATCAGATAGTAACGGATACGTAAGCTTTGTCGAAATTATAGTTTTTTTCTGAAGGGTGTATTAAAAAATTCTTCACGCTAAATTACATTATTAAATGTAGCTTAACGTAATTAAGAACTCAGTTTGGTAAGTGTATACGTTCGTTGACTTTTTTTATATTTTTCCACTCTTTGCATTTCGATCGCTTAAATATTTTGAAGTCGTATCGGGCACGAAATTCTAATGCTTAAAAAGTAATTTTTCTGACACAAAAGTCTTTATTTTACCTTAGATGTTTATAAATTTTTGCAAACTCTCCTAGTTTGTCAAATAATCCGTCATCTTGTTTATGACTGAAATCTACTACTCGCTGCAAACGCTTGAACTTGCTGCCCTCGGTCTTAACTCTTCATAAAATTATTATGAACGTCTTTGCCCGCTTTCATTGTTGTCTTATTGAACAGATGCTTCATATTCAGTTGCTCTGCATATTTGTACACTAGATTTAAGAAATCGGCTTTTTAACATGGTCGTTCTGTACTGTTTCCTGTTCATTACAGAATATTCCCGAGAAGAATTTATTATCTCCTAAAACAGGTTTCACGGCAGTCTCGTCGTTTTTCCGTAAAGCTTTAAGTCTATCACTTAAGATACTTCTTGGAAATCAACATTTCACGTTCGCTCGCTCGCTTCCCTGATTGTCATTTTAAGAAGTCCGAGGTTTTCTACTTTCGTTCATGCTGTTTTCTTCCCATTTATATCTTGACTTCTCCGTCTTTGCCTCTTAAAGATAAAAACCGTAAACATTTTTTTTCGGTACAACCTAAAATTATGTTTCACGACACAACCCGAACGTGCTGCTCTGCCACTTTACAATCCCCACTACCATTAGTTGGGCTACATATTGTCACAGCTTACAATAAAAAATGTAATATATTGCTTACTTGCAAACACAGCATAAGATTCCATAGTTAAATCTGTGCACCTAAATCTCACTAGGTACACCACAAAATGCACAGTTATTTAGATTCAAAACCGCGTTAGAAGTGTTGTTCCTTCATAGTTCATATGGCAGTGGAGCAATTGATTCAAATGGCTCTGAGCACTATGGGACTTAACATTTGAGGCCATCCGTCCCCTAGAACTTAATCCTAACTAAGCTAAGGATATCACACACATCCATGTCCGAGGCAGGATTCGAACCTGCGACCGTAGCGGTCGCGCGGTTCCAGACTGAAGCGCCTGGAAGGGCTCGGCGGCAGTGGAGCAACAGAAAAGTTCAGAAACAGCTCTCGTTCGACATACTCCGCCTTCAGATACTAACCGGCCTTCCCCTATATAATTAATTGATATCGGCTTGTTCATTTTAGAACTGTGTCGCACTAACATAGAACCATGTCCTTCAGCAATGTGCAGCGTCGAACCAGCGGCTCCCAGCGCAGCTGCGAGTAACGGATTCAATAATGCACGTTATTGGGCAACTGATGTCACTAAGAGATGGTCCTGAGATGAACATATCGCGCATCGATTCCATTATATCTACACTCCTGGAAATTGAAATAAGAACACCGTGAAATCATTGTCCCAGGAAGGGGAAACTTTATTGATACATTCCTGGGGTCAGATACATCACATGATCACACTGACAGAACCACAGGCACATAGACAAAGGCAACAGAGCATGCACAATGTCGGCACTAGTACAGTGTATATCCACCTTTCGCAGCAATGCAGGCTGCTATTCTTCCATGGAGACGATCGTAGAGATGCTGGATGTAGTCCTGTGGAACGGCTTGCCATGCCATTTCCACCTGGCGCCTCAGTTGGACCAGCGTTCGTGCTGGACGTGCAGACCGCGTGAGACGACGCTTCATCCAGTCCCAAACATGCTCAATGGGGGACAGATCCGGAGATCTTGCTGGCCAGGGTAGTTGACTTACACCTTCTAGAGCACGTTGGGTGGCACGGGATACATGCGGACGTGCATTGTCCTGTTGGAACAGCAAGTTCCCTTGCCGGTCTAGGAATGATAGAACGATGGGTTCGATGACGGTTTGGATGTACCGTGCACTATTCAGTGTCCCCTCGACGATCACCAGAGGTGTACGGCCAGTGTAGGAGATCGCTCCCCACACCATGATGCCGGGTGTTGGCCCTGTGTGCCTCGGTCGTATGCAATCGTGATTGTGGCGCTCACCTGCACGGCGCCAAACACGCATACGACCATCATTGGCGCCAAGGCAGAAGCGACTCTCATCGCTGAAGACGACACGTCTCCATTCGTCCCTCCATTCACGCCTGTCGCGACACCACTGGAGGCGGGCTGCACAATGTTGGGGCGTGAGCGGAAGACGGCCTAACGGTGTGCGGGACCGTAGCCCAGCTTCATGGAGACGGTTGCGAAAGGTCCTCGTCGATACCCCAGGAGCAACAGTGTCCCTAATTTGCTGGGAAGTGGCGGTGTGGTCCCCTACGGCACTGCGTAGGATCCTACGGTCTTGGCGTGCATCCGTGCGTCGCTGCGGTCCGGTCCCAGGTCGACGGGCACGTGCACCTTCCGCCGACCACTGGCGACAACATCGATGTACTGTGGAGACCTCACGCCCCATGTGTTGAGCAATTCGGCGGTACGTCCACCCGGCCTCCCGCATGCCCACTATACGCCCTCGCTCAAAGTCCGTCAGCTGCACATACGGTTCACGTCCACGGTGTCGCGGCATGCTACCAGTGTTAAAGACTGCGATGGAGCTCCGTATGCCACGGCAAACTGGCTGACACTGACGGCGGCGGTGCACAAATGCTGGGCAGCTAGCGCCATTCGACGGCCAACACCGCGGTTGCTGGTGTGTCCGCTGTGCCGTGCGTGTGATCATTGCTTGTACAGCCCTCTCGCAGTGTCCGGAGCAAGTATGGTGGGTCTGACACACCGGTGTCAATGTGTTCTTTTTTGTATTTCCAGGAGTGTATCAGGTACATCTGACTATGAGGTTAGACTCCGTGAAATCGACTATGGTATAATAAAATCAAGAGAATTTAATTGCAGTTTCAGGCAATTGTACCTAAAACAGCTATGGGAAGTTTAAGAATATTTTCTGTTATTTTAATAGCTGTATCGTATTTTGATCATATTTCACTTCTGTATAAGCCTACATTACAACATTTTAAACAGGTTTTCTAACACGTAAATTTCTGTTAGCATTTACTACATTTCTCTTACTCATGAAGACTTTTCTTGTTGTTACAAGTCTACATTTCATATTCTCTCTACTTCCGCCGTCGTCAGTTATCCTGCTGCCTAAATAAAAAAAGCTCGTCTATCACTTTTAGAGTCTCATTTTCTAATCCAATTTCCCACACTATCAACTGAAATAATTCGAGTACACGTCATTGCCGCTGTTTTACTTTTACTTTTCATCTTATTAGGTCCTGATAACAAATTTGAAGTAACATGTAGTTTTGATGTACACGTAGATCAATATTTATAAAAGAGGTAGGTTACTGTATACTGTATTAGACCGTTCAAGTCTTATTGATCCTTCATTCACTATTCAAAATCAGAAGAAATAGGTCTTAGATCTACCTAGAGGGGTAGGAGATTCTCTACAGGCGAACTGAAACCAATCTACACTATGTGATCAAAAGTATCCGGACATACCAGAAAAGATACGTTTTTCATATTAGGTGCATTGTGCTGCCACCAACTGCCAGGTACTCCATATCAGCGACGTCAGTAGTCATTAGATATCGTGAGCGACCAGAATGCGGCGCTCCGCAGAACTCACGGACCTCGAACGTGGTCAAGTGATTAGGTGTCACTTGCGTCATATGTCTGTAGGCGAGATTTCCACACTCCTAAACATCTGTAGGTCCACTGTTTCCTATGTGATAGTGAAGTGGAAATGTGAAGGGACCCGTAGAGCACAAAAATGCGCAGGCCGACCTCGTCTGTTGACTGACAGAGACCGCCGACAGTTGAAGAGGATCGTAATGTGTAAGAGGCAGACATCGATCCAGTCCATCACACAGGAATTCCAAACAGCATCAGGATCCACTGCAAATACTATGACATTTAGTATGGAGGTGAGAAAACTTGGATTTCATGGTCGAGCGGCTGCTCATAAGCCACACATCACGCCAATAAATGCCACTCGACGCCCCGTTTGGTGTACAGAGCGTAAACATTGGACGATTGAACAGTGAAAAAACGTTGTGTGGAGTGACGAATCACGGTACACAATTTGACGTTCCGATGGCAAGGTGTGGGTATGGCGAATGCCCGGTGAACGTCATCTGGCAGCATGTGTAGTGCCAACAGTAAAATTCGGAGGCGTGGTGTTATGGTGTGATCGTGTTTTTCATGAAGGGAGCTTGCACCCTTTGTTGTTTTGCGTGGCACTATCACAGCACAGGCCCACACGATCGAACACCTGCTCATAATGCACGGCCTGTGGCGGAGTGGTTACACGACAATAACATCTCTGTAACGGACTGGCCTGCACAGAATCCTGACCTGAATTCTACAGAACACCTTCGGGATGTTTTGGAACACCGACTTCGTGCCAGGCCTCACCGACCGACGTCGATACCTCTCCTCAGTGCAGCAATCCGTGAAGAATGGGCTGCCATTCCTCAAGAAACCTTCCAGCACCTGACTGAACGTATGCCTGCGAGAGTGAAAACTGTCATCAAGGCTAAGGGTGGGCCAACGCCATACTGAATTCCAGCATTACCGATGGAGGGCACTACGAACTTGTAAGTCATTTTCGGCCAGTTGACTGGGTACTTTTGACCACACAGTGTTTATATAGGAGTAAATCTCGATGACAAATCTGTGAGGGCGGACTCAAGACAGATGCAACCAAGGCTTCTCTGGAGTTCTGCTGCTCGCACTGGAACATGACAAAATGAAAGAGAGATCATCTTCATCGGTGACTTTCGGTCTTACCGCTCTTGAGATGCAGACAGGTGACAACGCTGTGGCAGCAGACAGTGCTGTGCTCTTCCCGCTTTCCTCTCATCAGGCCATCTCGCTGTTGCGCTGCTCGCTACCACCGTAATTGCTGCGCGCTGTAATTACCAGTCTACACAACCCTCACTCACTTTACTCTCGTTGCTTTCCAAATAGCCCCTTCTCGTCGTTTTCGTTACTCGGTAATATTTTTCACGACAGCTGAAAATATCGAATGTTTCGAAACGTGGTAGTAAGGTAAGGGAATTTTGTTTTATGAGTAATGCTCGCAGTGCTGTGTACCGATGTAGTGAGGAATCTATGGATTTGTTAAAACTTAAATGCGTAGTTTTCTACTGGCACTCGAGAACCACTGGAAAAATGATAATGATAATGGCAATGATATGACGCTTGTTATCGTTATTAGTCATCCTTTTCGCGAAAACAAGCCGTGGAAGTGCTAGATATGACAGGTTCCGCCCCGTTACGCCATGTTTACTCAACAACAGGGAGCTGCGTCGTGCCGGCTGTAGGGCTATGGAAGGAACTAGTCCACCTTGGTAGCTGGGCGGTCAGCGCTGTAGACAGCAAACTGGCGTGGCCCGGGTTAGATTCCCGGCCGGGTCGGAGATTTTCTCCGCTAGGGGACTGTGCGTTGTGTTTTCTTACGTTCGTATTGCCATAATTGACAAGAAAATAGTCTCCTATACGCTATCGTATCGCCGTTCCATTACTGAAACGGCTGAGTGGGCAAGACGGAAAGCCAATAAATTGAAATAAAAAAGTAACGACTCAGTGTCGTACCGTGTGTGTTCAGTGTCGTCCAGACTAGCACCAGTTAACAAGATATTCGTTTCTGGATACTTCCTCTACTGAACGTCATTACTGATTTAGCCATTACACACAAACACTTTTTTGCAAGTCTCTCAACTTGTGGGCATAACTGTGCTCGTGAATGCGTCGCTTAAGTGGGAAATCATTTCCGAACACACTGATGAAGTCGCAATGGCTGTACTGGCATTAAATGTAACAGCTGAAGCGATTGTTGAATTCGTCACATCAAAATAACTTCAAGAGATTAGTTTGCATGGCCACCTGCTGCAGTAGCTGTTATGTTCGAGAGTTGTTTGAGTTTTCTGCCTGAAGCGTACCCAATTTTAAGAGTGTTTTGCACCAGAAGCACTTCGCTTTAACTTACCAAAAAAAGAAAAAGAAAAAAGTGATCGTTCTGTAAATACACTTCTACCTTTTTGTTTCTTATAGATTTTAAAGTTTTCTTTAATGCATGTGTTGTATAATTTACTTCGGTTTTTACTGCTCGCGTTTACATGTCCTGAAGTCCAGAGGTTAATCCCTCGTTGTTAATATAGAGTAGGTCGACTTTAAGCTATTTGTGAAATGCTTTTGTAAAGTGTAATTTTCGTAAAATACTTCGACCTAAACTCTCGTGGTCAGTCGTATGCTGTGACTGCATATGATTACGTCACCCTGCATCACTATATTTTATCCGTACGAGCCAGCAACTATGTCATTCTATTATAGCTATTACTGTATCTGTTATGTAAACTTGTGCTACATACAGGGTGATAAAGCTGCCCCTACATAAGGTTTTATGCAGCCTGTAACATCTTCCAATACCACGTGCAAGATTTTCGTATTCTCTCGCTCTCCGCGTGCAAACTATTAATCCTACAAAAAAAAAAAAAAAAGTACAGGGCCTTTGTGTAGGAAGTTTATTGTCGTTAAATTTTGTACTGGAGAACGTTTTCGCTGGTGTTTGCAAGTTACTCAAGAAAAACATGTTTTAAGGTCACTTTTGTACGTATTTCTCGAATAATTCGTAAAATACGGTCTCTAGTGAAAATGTATCCCTGTACAAAATTTAAATAAATTACATTTCCCACAGAAAGATTATGTTCATATTTCTGTAGGACTGATGTTTTGCACATAGTGAGTGAGAGAAAATGAAAGTCTTGTGTGTAATATCTGAAGGTGTTACGGGTTGCATAAAACCCTGCGCTAGGGGCAGAATGATCACGCTGTATGTAACATTTACATGTACGTGTTTATTCACTTGTACGAGCCTGAACGAGTTTCATTCTCTATGTGTGAAAAAGCGACGGACGTGAGGAAGATAACTACAGTTGTGTGGTAACCGAGCTGTGAGCTGAGGCGGGCCCGAGTGTAACCTGTTGGCTGTTTCCGTCTGTGGCAGGAGCGCGGCGGCGCCGGCGGCTCGTGTTGAGACCGTGGCCGCAGCCGCCACATCCGCGCGCCATGGACAACCACGACTCGTGGGTGAGTTGCCTGTCTGTCCGGCGTGTGGGCCGCAATTAACCACGGCTGTGGGCTGGGTCCTGCTAGCGCGACCTACCTTGGGCGTCGTAGCGCAAATAACCCCGTAACCCTTGTAGACTCGGCTAGCTCTTCCCGGTCTGCCTACATAGATAAGGGTGCTCCTGTGTGAAATACTAACGTAGTTTAGAAAACCGTTCCAGTCACAAACGTAACACTGGGTTCAAATTAACCTTAGAGAAATAGACTGAGCGCACAGTTGAATAACAAATAACCGCTTTTAGGTTGCTAGTGTTGGTGATGGATATTACTTTTAAGGAAGCGCAGACAGCTTAGAGTACTACTGCAGTGACACAGTACAAAAATTTTTGAAAACAATTCTATGTGTGTCCCTAATGATTATACTATTATGGTGTTTGCTTAACTATCGATCATTTGCATTTCATTTAACTCGCCCCGTACTATTCATTGACACTGATTTCAAGGTGCGCAATCTTGAATGCTCCACTTTGTACGCACACGTAACTTAGCAAGAAATTTGTCATTTTTCTAATACATTCATTCGGAAATACAATGGACTTTCTTCGAAAACCAATTCTCTAACACTCAAGAATAAGTCCTTTTCGCCGGCCGCGGTGGTCTAGCGGTTCTAGGCGCTCAGTCAGGAACCGCGCGACTGCTGCGGTCGCAGGTTCGAATCCTGCCTCGGGCATGCATGTGTGTGATGTCCTTAGGTTAGTTAGGTTTAAGTAGTTCTAAGTTCTAGGGGACTTATGACCACAGATGTTGAGACCCATAGTGCTCAGAGCCATTTGAACCATTTCTTTAAGTCCTTTTCCTTTCATAGGAAGCCCTAGATCAGGCATTCGGACAAGACGTAATTTTATCACTATTATCAGAGGTGTGTTGTAGCGAAGCGTGGCGACGTGCCTGTTTTAGAAGGATGTCTGTTATATTTTCTGTCTTGTTTTATTTTCCCATTACGAGCAGTCACAGTAAAACGTTGGCTGCTTCTCTAAAATTTGCTGCCTAACCCTATTATCGCTCGTTTTGGTTCAAATGGCTCTGAGCACTATGGAACTTAACATCTGTGGTCATCAGTCCCCTAGAACTTAGAACTACTTAAACCTAACTAACCTAAGGACATCACACACATTCATGGCCGAGGCAGGATTCGAACCTGCGACCGTAGCAGTCGCGCGGTGCCGGACTGCGCGCCTAGAACCGCTAGACCACCGCGACCGGCTACCGCTCGTTTTCTAATAATACACACTCCACGAAGCATTATATGTATTTGCACAATGCAAGTTCACGGCAACACAATCATTCAGCCACACAAGCACCAAAACTATGCATACGTCTGAGATCTCTCTAAATTCAGTTTCAACCTCGAGCAGTTCTTCCACGTGACCAAATCTGTTGCCTGACTGTAGTGCACTGCCAAACTTACCTGCGCAGGGAAGGTTCAGTGTATTAGACTCTCGTGTTGCGTGCGTTGGAGAAATGGGGAAAGTACTGACGTCAATAAGTCCACCCCCATAGCTTCTGACGAACGCACTAAGTATTCAGGTTGGCTTGCGGGAACAGCCTAGAGCTTTTGCTTGATGCAACAAACGAAACGGGCGCACTCGGTCCCTCGGGGACGTTGCAAGAAAAATATTCGTACACCACCAAAAAGCTGCTATTAATAATACTTTATTGTGCATCTCGTGCGTCAATTGAACCTGGAATACGGTAAATTAAGTATCCTGATTTACGTAGAATGACAAGGTTTCTCACATAAGGGGTGTACAAAACTTCAGTGCCTAAACTGACAGATATGGTTATGAGGACAACTAACATATTTAGGTAAGCAACCAGGTGTTCAAGTGAATACGTAGAATCCAGGTCATTCGTTGTGACTGAGAACAAAACAACATTTAAAATGTTTCAGTCTTTTATGATTCTAATCAGTGTTAAAAATAATAATTCAAAGTGAACACCATTAAGTTTAGCGCCGAGCCAGTGACGCCTTAGCGAGGGGTCCCGTATTCGATGGGAAATGTGTGGGCGCGGTGCGCGTGTGTTCGCTTCAGGTAGTCTTGCAACTGATACCTCTTCTGAGTCTGCGGAGGTAGAATACACTTAGGTTTCCACACACCTACACAGAAAGAAGTCTACTGGAGTTATGTTTGGGGATTCTGAAGGCCGATGTATAAAGGTCCCTCCGGCCGATCTGTCGATTGCCGGAAGTGTGGGTCAACGCTGCACTTTCTGTTTCTGCAAAGCCGATAATGTTACCAGGTTTTCTTCCAAGAACTGTCTGTACATTGGCCACCTGAGTCGCGGAGGCAACATATAGGGCCCAAGCAAACAGTCTCCCGCGATACACGCCCACACGATTCCTGACCTCGCCCACATGATTTTAAGACTACGCATAACTTGCATGTGGGTCTCTAAGCTGGTCGTAGGTTGAGTTACAAAAATGAACAGCATAGAGACAGAAGTGATGACACTTTCTGCAGGGCCTGACCATCATTTTGCAGGACAATTCTCAAGCACGTACAGTGCTGTCGCTGATTTGTTTGGCCGATGGCGCTGCTAAGTGCTATACTACCTACTGCACTCCAATGATGTAAGTACAAAGCTCGTGGTCTCGCGGTCACGTTCTCGCTCCCCGAGCGCGGGGTCCCGGGTTCGACTGCCTCGAGATGACTGGGTTTTTGTTTTGTCCTCATCATTTCATCACCATTTATGAAAGTGGCGAGTTTGGACTGAGCAAACGTTGGGAATTTGTACGGGCGCTGATAACCGCGCAGACGAGCGCCCCACAAACCAAACACAATCATCAACCAATGATTGAAGCCCTCGCGAGTTGAGTTCGGTTTCTAAACTGAAGGAAACTCTTCACGGCATTCGCTTCCGAACTGCTACAAATTCGTCGGGCAATAGCGTCGCTCGAACTGTCAACACAACTGGCACTGTTAAGAGTATCCTACGACTTCCACATGACTGGCAACGGGTTATACACAATGCTGGCGACTACTTTGAAGGTAAGTAAAACTTTGAAACACGCATCTATTTCGTACGAGCTGTAAATAAATAGTTGCCACTATTAAAGTTCCAACCCTCGTATTTCTGTCATTGCTTCTTCGATGTATAGATAAAACAGAAGGGGCGAAAGTCTACATTCCTGTCTTACACCCTTTTCATTCCGAGCACTTCGTTTTTGGTCTCCATCTCTTATTGTTGCTCCCTCCTGGCTCTTATACACGTTGTATATTACCCGTCTTTCCCTACAGTTTACTCCTATTTTTCTCAGAATAGCGAACATCTTGCACCATTTGACGTTGTCGAACGCTTTTTCCAGGCCGACAAATCCGTAAACGTTTCTTGATATCCCTTCAGAGTTGTTTCCAGTGGCCAACGGCCAGGCCGCAGTGGTAACACCGGTTCCCGTCAGATCACCGAAGTTAAGCGCTGCCGTGCTAGGCTAGCACTTGGACAGGTGACCATCCCGTGCGGGGTGCACTCAGCCCTTGTCAGGCAAACTGAGGAGCTACTTGATTGAGAAGTAGCAGCTCCGGTTTCGTAAACTGACATACGGCTGTAAGAGCGGTGTGCTGACCACATGTCCCTCCATATCGGCATCTAGTGACGCCTGTGGTCTGAGCATGACACGGCGGACGGTCGGTACCGTTGACCCTTCATGGTCTGTTAGTTTAGTTCTTGCTTCCAGTACTGATCGCGTCGTCAGGACTGCCTCTCTGGTGCCTGTACCTTTCCTAAAACCAAACTGATCTTCTTATAATAGATCCTCAATGTCCTTTTACATTTTTTGTATATTATTCATCTGAGCAACTCGAACGCGTGAGCTATTAAGCTAACTGTACGATAGTTTTCCCACTTATCTACCGTTGATTTCTTTGGTATTGCGGGGATAACATTTAGTCCGAAGCTCTGATGGTACGTTGCCAGTCTTATAGATTCTACACGCCTGTTTGAACTGTAGTTTGATTTCATCTTGCCTCACTGAGTTCAGAAATTCCGTTGTTATCCTATCTATCTCTTCAGCCTTAGCCGGCCGGGGTGGCCGAGCGGTTCTAGGCGCTACAGTCTGGAACCTCGCGACCGCTACTGTCGCAGGTTCGAATCCTGTCTCGGGCATGGATGTGTGTGATGTCCTTAGGTTAGTTAGGTTTAAGTAGTTCTAAGTTCTAGGGGACTGATGACCTCAGAAGCTAAGTCCCATAGCGCTCAGAGCCATTTGAATAATTTTTTTTCGTCATTTGACATTAAGTCTTCCAGAGCTCTTTCAAATTTTCACTGTAATACTGGATCCCCTATGTCTATCATATCGATTCCAATTTCTTTGTCTATCCTGTCGTCAGACAAGTCCTCACCTCATAGAAGTCTTCACTGTACTCTTTCCATCTACATGCTCTCCCCTCTGTGTTTAACAGTGGAATTCCCCTTGCACTCTTAATTTTACCATCCTTTCTTCTAATTTCACCGAAGGTTGTTTTTTCTGTATGCTGAGTCAAATCTTCCGACAATCATTTCTTTCTCAAGCCTTCATATTTTTGATGCAGCCAATTCACCTTAGCTCCCCTTCACTTTCTGTTTATTTCATTCCTAAGTGATTTGTATTTCTGTATTCCTGAATTTTCCGGGACATTTTTGTACTTCCTTCTTTCGTCGATCAATTGAAGTATTTCTTTTGATAGCCATGGTTTCTTCACCTTCCTTGTACCTACGTTTGTATGCCTAATGTCTGTGATTGCCTTTTTAGGGATATGCTCTCCTCGTCTGGTATTCCTTATCACAGTAACCATATCCTTAACGAACTTCAAACGCGTCCCATCACTGCTTACTACTTCAGTATCCCACCTCCTTCCACACTGACTCTTCCGGATGATTCTCTTAAACCTCAGTCCACTCTTAATCAACACTAAATTATGATCTGAATCTATATCTACACATGGGTACGCCTTATGATTCAATATCTGATTTCAGAATCTTTCTGACCGTGATGCCAACTGGAACCTTTGCGTGCCCCGATTCTTTCCAAGTATACCTCCTCCTTTTGTGGTGTGATTCTTGAAAATTGTATTCGCTATTATTATCTGAAACTTAATACACAACTCAGTTAGTCTTTCTCCTCTCTCATTCCTACTGCCAAGTCCATATTCTCCCGTAACCTTTTCCTCTATTCCTTCCAATACAACCGCGTTCCAATCCCCCATTATTATTGGGTTTCCATATACTGTCTTAACAGCTCAGTATCCTCATAGATATCCTGTATCTTTTCACCTTCTGCTTGCGATGTTGGCACGTCCAAATGAACTACAGTTGTCGGCGTTGGTTTGCTGTCGAATCTGATAACAACCCTATCAATGAACTGTTCACAGTAACTCATCCTCTACCTCATTTTCCTCTGCATAACGAATCGTACTCCCGTTATACCATTTTTTGCTGCGTAATAAAATGAGACACCTACAGCCGTCGTTTGGATTTTTTATTATATTTCAACTAGTTTAAGTATTCAGTACACTATCTTCATATTTTAACTGACGCTGAGGGGGTGAACTCCAGTCGTATACATTATCCCATCAGTAACCAACACCTATGAACAGGCTTACGTAGATTACTGATAAAACAATGTTGTTTCTGCAACCTTCAACATATTCGTTGGTTATTGCATCTTTTTCTTATGGTAATCTTTCCTTTGACAGTCCACTCCCGGTATCTTTTGCCAATGGAGAGAACATCATTACACTTTTTCAATCACAGGCCACATGACTATGTGGATATACACTACGTGTTTAATGCACTGGTTTTCGTTGCCTTCTGCAACGTAATGCGGTTGATAATATCTGATTCTTCCCCCTTTTAGAGCATTTCCCACCGTAAGTGCAAGATTGTGCCTCGAACCTCTGTCCCCTCCCCCGCTCTCATTGACAAGGCAGTTGGCAGAACGAGAGTGATTTCTTAGCCGGGAGTCTTCGACCGCCTTACCGAAAATTTAAGCAGTGGCGGGGTTCGAACCCGGGACCCAGATGTCGATTTTTAACTCAAAGTCGCTACCCGTAGACCACAAGTACGAAAGCTAAAACAGTTCGTGGTGCGCATTTAAAGGCAGAAAAAAATGTAGTTTTTACGAAGATATAAATGTGCTACGCCGATTGAAGATAAATGAAAGACAAAAAGCACCTTAAATCAAGCTACACAAAAAGTGAAGATTTTGCTTCCGTGGGGTCCACAGCAACTCAGTGCTTAATGCTAATATAATAATAATAATAATACAAATAAGTGTTTAATAATTTAGGCCTTGAGCCATTGTCAAGAACATCTGCTATGTCATGTAATACATACCGTGCTCATCACATTCTTTAATGTCTCATACATAAAACCACCCCCCCCTCTCCCCCCCATGAACCATGGACCTTGCCGTTGGTGGGGAGACTTGCGTGCCTCAGCGATACAGATGGCCGTACCGTAGGTGCAACCACAACGAAGGGGTATTTGTTGAGAGGCCAGACAAACGTGTGGTTCCTGAAGAGGGGCAGCAGGCTTTTCAGTAGTTGCAGGGGCAACAGTCTGGATGATTGACTGATCTGGCCTCGCAACATTAACCAAAACGGCCTTGCTGTGCTGGTACTGCGAACGGCTGAAAGCAAGGGGAAACTACAGCCGTAATTTTTCCCGAGGACATGCAGCTTTACTGTATGATTAAATGATGATGGCGTCCTCTTGGGTAAAATATTCCGGAGGTAAAATAGTCCCCCATTCGGATCTCCGGGCGGGGACTACTCAAGAGGATATCGTTATCAGGAGAAAGAAAACTGGCGTTCTACGGGTCGGAGCGTGGAATGTCAGATCCCTTAATCGGGCAGGTAGGTTAGAAAATTTAAAAAGGGAAATGGATAGGTTAAAGTTAGATATAGTGGGAATTAGTGAAGTTCGGTGGCAGGAGGAACAAGACTTCTGGTCAGGTGACTACAGGGTTATAAACACAAAACCAAATAGGGGTAATGCAGGAGTAGGTTTAATAATGAATAGGAAAATAGGACTGCAGGTAAGCTACTACACACAGCATAGTGAACGCATTATTGTGGCCAAGATAGATACGAAGCCCACACCTACTACAGTAGTACAAGTTTATATGCCAACTAGCTCTGCAGATGACGAAGAAATTGAAGAAATGTACGATGAAATAAAAGAAATTATTCAGATAGTGAAGGGAGACGAAAATTGAATAGTAATGGGTGATTGGAATTCGAGTGTAGGAAAAGGGAGAGAAGGAAACATAGTAGGTGAATATGGATTGGGGCTAAGAAATGAAAGAGGAAGCCGCCTGGTAGAATTTTGCACAGAGCACAACTTAATCTTAGCTAACACTTGGTTTAAGAATCATGAAAGAAGGTTGTATACATGGAAGAACCCTGGAGATACTAAAAGGTATCGGATAGATTATATAATGGTAAGACAGAGATTTAGGAACCAGGTTTTAAGTTGTAAGACATTTCCAGGGGCAGATGTGGACTGTGACCACAATCTATTGGTTATGACCTGTAGATTAAAACTGAAGAAACTGAAAAAAGGTGGGAAATTAAGGAGATGGGACCTGGATAAACTGAAAGAACTAGAGGTTGTACAGAGTTTCAGGGAGAGCATAAGGGAACAATTGACAGGAATAGGGGAAAGAAATACAGTAGAAGAAGAATGGGTATCTCTGAGGGATGAAGTAGTGAAGGCAGCAGAGGATGAAGTAGGTAGAAAGACGAGGGCTAGTAGAAATCCTTGGGTAACAGAAGAAATATTGAATTTAATTGATGAAAGGAGAAAATATAAAAATGCAGTAAATGAAGCAAGCAAAAAGGAATACAGACGTCTCAAAAATGAGATCGACAGGAAGTGCAAAATGGCTAAGCAGGGATGGCTAGAGGACAAATGTAAGGATGTAGAAGCTTATCTCACTAGGGGTAAGATAGATACTGCCTACAGGAAAATTAAAGAGACCTTTGGAGAGAAGAGAACCACGTGTATGAATATCAAGAGCTCAGATGGCAACCCAGTTCTAAGTAAAGAAGGGAAGGCAGAAAGGTGGAAGGAGTATATAGAAGGTTTATACAAGAGCGATGTACTTGAGGACAATATTATGGAAATGAAAGAGGATGTAGATGAAGACGAAATGGGAGATACGATACTGCGTGAAGAGTTTGACAGAGCACTGAAATACCTGAGTCGAAACAAGGCCCCCGGAGTAGACAACATTCCATTAGAACTACTGACGGCCTTGGGAGAGCCAGTCATGACAAAACTCTACCAGCTGGTGAGCAAGTGTATGAGACAGGCGAAATACCGTCAGACTTTAAGAAGAATATAATAATTCCAATCCCAAAGAAAGCAGGTGCTGACAGATGTGAAAATTACCGAACTATCAGTTTAATAAGTCACAGCTGCAAAATACTAACGCGAATTCTTTACAGACGAATGGAAAAACTGGTAGATGCGGACCTCGGGGAGGATCAGTTTGGATTCCGTCGAAATGTTGGAACACGTGAGGCAATACTGACCTTACGACTTATCTTAGAAGAAAGATTAAGAAAAGGCAAACCTACGTTTCTAGCATTTGTAGACTTAGAGAAAGCTTTTGACAATGTTGACTGGAATACTCTTTTTCAAATGCTAAAGGTGGCAGGGGTAAAATACATGGAGCGAAAGGCTATATACAATTTGTACAGAAACCAGATGGCAGTCATAAGAGTCGAGGGGCATGAAAGGGAAGCAGTGGTTGGGAAAGGAGTGAGACAGGGTTGTAGCCTCTCCCCGATGTTATTCAATCTGTATATTGAGCAAGCAGTAAAGGAAACAAAAGAAAAATTTGGAGTAGATATTAAAATTCATGGAGAAGAAGTAAAAACTTTGAGGTTCGCCGATGACATTGTAATTCAGTCAGAGACGGCAAAGGACTTGGAAGAGCAGTTGAACGGAATGGACAGTGTCTTGAAAGGAGGATATAAGATGAACATCAACAAAAGCAAAACGAGGATAATGGAATGTAGTCAAATTAAATCGTGTGATGCTGAGGGAATTAGATTAGGAAATGAGACACTTAAAGTAGTAAAGGAGTTTTGCTATTTAGGAAGTAAAATAACTGATGATGGTCGAAGTAGAGAGGATATAAAATGTAGACTGGCAATGGCAAGGAAAGCGTTTCTGAAGAAGAGAAATTTGTTAACATCGAATATAGATTTATGTATCGGGAAGTCGTTTCTGAAAGTATTTGTTTGGAGTGTAGCCATGTATGGAAGTGAAACATGGACGATAACTAGTTTGGAAAAGAAGAGAATAGAAGCTTTCGAAATGTGGTGCTACAGAAGAATACTGAAGATAAGGTGGATAGATCACATAACTAATGAGGAGGTATTGAATAGGATTGGGGAGAAGTTTGTGGCACAACTTGACTAGAAGAAGGGATCGGTTGGTAGGACATGTTTTGAGGCATCAAGGGATCACAAATTTAGCATTGGAGGGAAGCGTGGAGGGTAAAAATCGTAGAGGGAGACCGAGAGATGAGTACACTAAGCAGATTCAGAAGGATGTATGTTGCAGTAGGTACTGGGAGATGAAGAAGCTTGCACAGGATAGAGTAATATGGAGAGCTGCATCAAACCAGTCTCAGGACTGAGGACAACAACAACAACAACAACAACAACACATAAAACCAGAAGTCGTACTCCATCGTAACATACTCTAAGTGCTGCAGAGTGTCCTTAGAGTATGTTATGGTGGAGCGCGACTTCTGGTTTTATGTATGTGACATTAAAGGATGTGATGAGCGCAGTATGTAATACATGACATAGCAAAGATGCTTGGTAATGGCTGAAGGCCGAAATGAGGTAACACCACTACTTTAACAAAGCACAATACAGCGTATAACGGAGAATGTACTGTTTTATTATACACGATGAGTAGTTGATTACCAGAAAGAGATGTTTCAGCGGCCTTGTTGGAGGGAGAAATACACTTCTTAGGATCCCTTCCTTTTTTGTCAGTCTGGTAGCTTCAGTTTCTGTTACCAAATACGGTGAGGTCATTGCATCCTTAACAATACGGATAGACGCTCCTTGATTAATGACTGACGCTCGTGAGACGTAACGGTCGTGACTGCTTCCAGTTAATGATTTGCGGCGATGCGGTCAAACGTTAACGTTTATTTTCGTTCACTTGCGTTCGGTAGATAATTTGTATTAACTCTGAATTGCTGTTTCCGCTAGTTAAAAGTGCTAAACATCATCAAGACTTTCTGAAATACGTAAAAATTTTGTAAGAATGTAATACGGATGCATACAACTACGTCTGTGAAATTCGAGAAATCTACAAACTCAACCTGCTAGGTCGATTACACACGCACTGACGAGGCAAAACATTACGACCCCTGCTTAATAGCGTGATCGTTCACCTCTGTAAAGCAATACAGCGGCGATTCTGAATGGCATGGATTCGACAAGTCGTCATTATATTTGTGGTGGTATGTGGCATCATACGTCTATGTACAGGTCACGCAATTCCCGTAGAGTACGGCCCGGCGGTTTGTGGCCAAGGAGGTTGCGCCACACAAGTGTGTTCCAACGGGTTCGCATCAGACGAATTTGGTGGCCAGGACATCAATGTGAGTTCCCTGTCATGATCCACAAACTTCTGTAGCACGATTATGGCCTAGTAACGGACAGTTATTTTGTTGCAAGATGCCATCGCCGTCGGGGAAAAGATCAAGCATCGACGAACGGGTTGGTCTGCAATAATATGCACGGAGTCAGGGTGTGTTATTGTGGCTTTAGTTACTGCAACAGGTCTCATGGAAGCGCAGGTGAATGTCCCCATAGCATAGGACTGTCCTCACTGGCCGGTGTCCGTGTCACGGTCGTTCGCTTGAATCCGAAGAAGACCATCGATTTGGCGTAACAACAGACGTGATCGTCCGACGACGTGACTCGTTTCCATCGATTTACGGTCCAAACTTGGTCATCGCGTGCCCACTGCAATCGTAATTTACTTAACATGGGAAGCTGCCGTCTTGCTTTACAGAGCGAGCAAGCCATCAACCTCTTCGTTATGTGATCAGGAGTGGGAGTCCAACACACGGTCACCGGCCCGTGATTTCACAGTCCTTCAACCGCTTTCCATAGATGCTCACGATAGTAGCACAGGAACAGCCGAACATCTTCAAATTTTTCCAGATTCTCTTTCGCAGGTGTCGGTTCACAACAACTTGACCTTTGTCAAAGTCGCGTATATCAGTGTATTTGGCTATATGCGGTCTGTATTCACCGCAATGGCTCCTCATTCGCCACTCCTCCACTCACAGGGACTGTACAAAAAATATGGAAAAGCTGCGATAAATGCATGCTTGAACATAATTGCAGATGCTAGCCAAGCGTACAGGCTGCGCTGTTGTCTTTGACCACGAAACGGCACCAGTGCAATGTCCTCAGTCGTGGCCAGAACAGTGTTCCATGTAGCAGTGAGTGCCTCATGTCAGATCCAAGTGAATCTGAACGTGGGAAAATTGTTGGAGCTTGTGGGGTGAGTGCTTCATTAAGCGAGGAGCCGAAGTGTTTGGCGTTGCAGAAGGCACGGCATCGAAGATTTGTACCTTATAATAGGAAAGCTGAAAAGCATCATCCTCTTAGTCACAACGCGGACGAACCTATGTGTTGAGTGATCGGGACGGACGGTAATTGAAGATGATTGTGACAGCTGCAAAAGTCGTTGCAGAACTGAACGTCACACTCGCGCACCATGTCAACACTAAAACAACAACACGGCGAAGGGTGCTCCATAAGCAGGGCACTGCAGGGCGAGCTGCAATTCCAAACCCACAAATCAGTGACGCAGATGCCCGTAGAAGAAAACTTGGTGCAGAGACTACAGAACAATGGAAGAATGTCATCTGGCCACATGCGTATTGCTTCACATTGTCTTCATCGCCGCGCGGGATTAGCCGAGCGTTGAGGGTTAGCTGCCTCTGTAATTAAAAAAAAAACTGAATTAATGGATCAACGACGAACTGAAACGGGTGTATTGCGACGTCCGCACCGAGCAGATGAAACGAAAAAAATGGGGATATATCCGGCACGGGAACTCTGTGTGTTCGGTCAGAGGGTTAGATGGCCCTCTGCAATAAAAAAAACTGAGTAAATGGATCAACGACGACTGAAACGGGTGTCTTGCGACGTCCGCACCGAGGAGATGCAACCAAACATAAACGAACAAAATTAGATGTTTTAAAAAAGAAAAGCGGTCTAAGGCGCTGCAGTCATGGACTGTGCGGCTGGTCCCGGTGGAGGTTCGAGTCCTCCCTCGGGCATGGGTGTATGTGTTTGTCCTGACGATAATTTAGGTTAAGTAGTGTGTAAGCTTAGGGACTGATGACCTTAGCAGTTAAGTCCCATAAGATTTCACACACATTTGAACTTTTTTTTTCATCTTCTAGCCGAGTTCGAAGAGAGAAACACGGCGGTAGTTCGGTGATGATTTGGCAACCCTACCGCGGTATTCTGCAGGCCCTATGGCTACTCTGCAAGGTCATATTAGTCCCAAGAATTATGTGGCCTTTCGACTGGTCAGGTCCATCGCATGGTACAATGTTTGGTCCCCAATGGTTATGAGGCGTTCAGAGAAGGTAGGGCCCCTGTTCTAATAGCTCTCACGCCCAGATACGGTTTTGTGGGAGCAAGGATGAACTGACTCATCCTTCAGGTACAGCAGTCACATTTCAATATCATTGCACCGTTGCGGTCTAGTTTGGAGAGAATGGCGCGTGATCGCTGTCCGTCTCTGTGACTGTTACCGCAACTTATCGCTGTTTCACAGGAAGAATAGAATAAGAGTCCCTTAAACCAGACAGAACCTGTATCAACTCATTCCGAGACGTGTGTTAGCGGTTTTGAACGCCAACGGTTTTGCTACACCATATTAAGCATTGCGTTTTCGGTGTTTCCACGTTCTTGATCTGCCCCTGCGTATACGTTTCTTACCGCGTTATGTGGCCGCAGTACCACCGAGCGGTGTTCAGTCTCGCTGTGGACAGTGATCATAAATTTTGAGGGCCATTAGTGACCAGTGAAGATAACGCTCCCGTAACACTTCCTTGATGTATTTCAGACGCTACTGTCGCTCTTGGTGATGTCTCCTCGTGGCGTCTCCACGCTAGGAAGGACGTACTCAAAGTAATTACGAAACAATCTAGATCACAAACACACGTTTATTACAAGGTGGCCGGTATCGATCGTCACATGAACATATTCAGGCCTTCAAAATTGCAATATGGTACAGGACACAAATCAGGGGATGCATAAAAAGAACGTAAAATTAGCTATAATATTATAAAACATATGTACTTGTATTTATGGACAGTGGCTGTACACGGAGCAGGAATCGCTGAATTACGATAGTCAACTGCTGGCGAAAGCAGCGCAGCTATTTCTTAAATATTGGATGCCTACAGCTGACAGATTGAGGCCAGCCTTAGCCAATCGGATATAAGTCAAAAGAATTATTTACAAAAAGATGAATTTATTAGTAAATAGAACGTAAAAAATTACGTGAATAATTTTATAATGAAGAAAATACGGATTGTTAATGCAGCTATTGTCAGATAAATAGACTAAGAAATTTAAAAAGGAAAAAAATAAACATAGCATTGATAATTTTTATTTTGGCCGGAGGCACAGTCATGGTCAATTTTTTAAATGATGCTGCCGCCATTTCTCTGTAATCATTTTTATTTTACTGTTATACAATCCAGATTTCGGCCCTACTCCATTGTCTGGAATAAACCATTGAAGTATAAGTCACAACAGCGAGAAACAAAGCAACCATGAAAAATAGTGTATAAATACCATGATTCTTTTCCTTATTTAAATGTCAAAAGACATCAGACTCGTATGAAGTACAATCCTTTGTCAGAAAAAGCATATATGGGTCATATAGTCTAGATCTGGCATTAGTAAAAGTGAGGACATCTCTAAAACGCCTGAGTAAGTTGCAGACTTTCATTTCAGGACCCTATAATACAGCTGTTATATAAAACTGCTAATGAGTAAACAGGTAAGCGCCATACCATTGTGTCTGAGCAACATTCTGGAATGGACGTAGATGGAACGATCTTCCAAAGATCGCTCGAGGGACATCATAGTCTGCACAATATAATCTGTGGTGTGTTAGAGAACAAGGTAGCTGATATGTTTCTTTTCCGTAATAGATACATCATCTTCGCATGCCTTAGCACATAAGTGTTTACAGTATATGATATGGAGGCTCACTATTGAAGTGCACATGTAAACATCGTGAAGTGTCTTATTGTAATATACATGTAACAAACATGGAGTTGCTACCTTGTAATACAGTTAACTATGTAAAACATGCTTCACTATATAGGCGAGTAGTAATATGTATCGTCACAAATTGAAGAAGCAGGACGCAAATGCTCCCAAAGGTCTCTCACATCAGCGCAATGAACAAAGAAAGCCACATTGCAATGGTGACGAGGTGGTAGACAGGATGCAGTAATGTGGATGCAACTGTGGAGCCAACAGAACATTAGGTACGTTGCCATCTTTCTTGCTGTTGTGGTTCATACATCTATCGTTTATTCCATTTTGTGTTGTCGTATAGCGGCAGGCCGGAAAATAGTTACGCTGTTATTGGTTTTATGGAGACGGTGGACGTCGTTCCAAAGATGAAGCAGCAGGGCGAGTTCCAAAGAAATGTCGGTCAGTATCGAAAGCTGATGTCCAGCAGGCGACATTCCATAGGACTACGAGGTAGTTGATTACTTCGGAGATGGTAGACACTTATCTCGGGCGATTTCCATTGAAGTGGCCATAAACATCGATAAATGAAGCTTAGTAGAGAAGACTTCATGGATAAAGTCCCAGAATACAAATACTCGTTATCCCTTAATGTACGTATCGGTCTGTAGCAAATAGCTGTTGATCGTAATGTGCTTTGTGATTGTGATTCGCCAATTTTTTTTGTCGTGGCTTCTTAGTTGTGATGGCTATCGTTGGATTTACTTTGTTGAATAATTTATTTTGTCTGAAGCAAGTCTCATATTAGACATTTTAGTAAACATTATGCTGTCATTTGTTTACTGTAATTCTTGATATACTGAGGAGCGGCATTTGTCCGTGGGGTCCTGTTGAACTCGTTTGCCTTCTTGAGTTGTTGGAAATTCGGCTCTGTCAGTGATTTCTGATGGAGCAAAGTCTTTTGCTGTGAAAGCATGCGAATTGAACGGGAACATTTCCGTTCACTCGAAGGATTTCTCAGCTGTTTTGATTGCGGCTACTCTAGAATATGCAGCTCGAAACAAAGCACTCACATCTGTCCGCCTGATGGCTCTTCCTGGATTAGTAATCGCTAGAAACGAAGATGGAGGGGGGTTGAGACTACGCATGTAGTCTTCCCCGCTATGTTACAGCCTACTCATAATCGATACACACCACAGTTCAAAAAAATATCACGACTGGCGGTCTTTTCTTGGCTCCGCTGTTTGTCGTGACATGGTTTGTTCCTCACAGAACGGTGATACTTCTGGCAAATAATTTTATTTTTTAGTGCATACCTAGACAGTGCTTACTGCTTATGATATGCAACTTAAAGATTACATAATGTGAAACAGAAACTTACGTTTACCTGCTACAAACAATAAATCTGTCGCAACTCTCCAAGGTTACACTAACAGCTGAATGTAGTTTTTCGTTGTCGGTCAGAGTTGCCAATGTAGAGAAAATGCCACTGCGAACTCTTACCAGGCGCGTACTCTTACCTGCCCTTATCCTACCACTAACAACTTCCTACAAAAAGAATGAAGTATAAAATGGGTGAATCTAAAAAAATACCAAAATTCTGGCATCTGTAAATACAGTGCAACGACTGCGATGAACAAAAAAGCGGACAAACCCGGCCTCACTTTTTGATATGTTTCAGAGAGCATACAGCTGGTTCTGCATGTACTAAATCGTTGTTTGATCAGCGTCTTGATGAACATAATCACGCTAAGGGTTGTATTACTGACAACATGAAAGCTTTACATAATGCATCTAAAGGGCTACTTCTTAATACATCAGAAAAAATCGAAATTCATTCACATTACAAAAACAAACCTTTATCTGTTATAAACGAACAGCTAGACTTAACAAAGGCAAACATTTCTTTGAGCTTTCTGACGGTCTGCTTCAGAATTCTTACTGTGATGTTTTGATTTTATAACTGTAAAAATCTATTACATGTCATTTTTCATACTCTATCTACTGTGACCCATATTATCGTGCTTCATTTAAATATAATGGCTAAGGACATTTGTTCTCCAATTTCATATTAATTCCTTAAATATTTAATAAAGTTATTACGTTGTATACATTAGCTTATCCATAGCACTGCATTTTTAATTTCTACTTGTACATCATGGAATTATCATGATTAATTAATTTATGACAATTTTTCTCTAGTTATAACATTACACAATTTAGAAGTATAGTAACATCTTTTTCTTTAATGTTGCTAGCCTTTCATACCACTTTACTTATTATTTGCTAGCATGTTCCAATCAACAACTATTTACTATAAATCTATACATGCGTTAAGAAATACCACTTATTTATATCTTCGAACTGCATCTATGAAGCGTTCTATACTACGTTTCATTTCTTGATGTTTGTGGCTGCTTCAGTGGAAATCGCCTAAAATCAGCGTCTGCCGTCTTCATAGTAAACAATTACTTTATACATCCATGGAATGTTGTCTGCTGGATACCACCTATCGATACTCAACGCCATCTCTTTGGAAATCGCCTCCCTGCTATAACTTTGGAATGGCGCCAAGCGTCTCCATAGAAACCAATGACATTGTAATTATTTTTTCTCCTTACCCCTACCGGTTAACCTGTATACAACGAACGCAATGTTTGTTTATTTCCTTTTTATATTTTTTTAGTATATTCATTGGACAATAGCTGCATTTACAAGCTGTTCTTATTTCTTATAAAATTATTCTACGTAATTTTGTTGTTTTATTTACTAATAAGTACAGCTTTATGTACATAAGTCTTTCAACTTAACCTAACCGGCTAACACTGATATCAAGCTGTCAGCAATAGGAGGCGCCTCCACTGTCCATCAGTATGGGTAAATCTATATTCTCTAATTTTATAGCTAAGTTCTTTTCATGCGCCACTTTAATTTATATCTTATGATATATTACAGTTTGGAAAGTATTAAGATGGTCATGCGATGATCGAAACCGGTAACCTTATAATAAAAGGGCCTTTGCGATTTAGACGGTTTTATAATTAATTTCAAATATTCTGTTTTCAACGATGACTTTCTCCAGTAATGTTTTCAATAATAACAATGTACTGAGTTTCACGTATTCATGTCCTACACTCAAGAGCCAAAGTAACTGGTACACCTGCCAAACATAGTGTAGGGCCCCCGCGAGCACACAGAAGTGCCACAACACGACGTGGCATGGGCTGGACTAATGTCTGAAGTAGTGCTGGAGGGAACTGACGCGATGAAACCTGCAGTTCTGTCCATAAATATGTAAGAGTACGACGGGGTGGAGATCTCTTCTGAACTGCAAGTTTCAAGGCATCCCAGACTGGCTCAATAATGTTCATGTCTGGAGAGTTCGGCGGCCAGCGGAAATCGCTAAACTCTGAAGAGTGTTTCTGGAGCCCCTCTGTATCAATTCTGGATGTGTGGGGTGCCGAATTGTTATGCCGGAACTGCCTAACTCCGTCAGACTGCACAATGGACATGAATGGATTCAGGCGATCAGACAGGATACTTACGAACGTGTCACCTGCCAGAGTCGTATCTAGACGTATCAGGGGTCCCATATCACTCCGAGCTGCATGCGCCCCACACCATTACAGAACCTCCACCACAGCTTGAACATTCCCCTGCTGACATGCAACGAGACTCGTCCGAACAAGCAACATGTTTCTAGTCATCAACAGTCCAATGCCGGTGATGACGGGCCCAGGCGAGACGTAAAGCTTTGTGTCGTGCAGTCATCAAGGATACACGAGTGGGCCCTTGGCTACGATAGTCCATATCGATGATTTTTCGTTGAATGGTTCGCACGCTGGCACTCGTTGATGGCCCAGCACTGAAATCTGCAGCAATTTGCGAAAGGGTTGCAGTTCTGTCACGTTGCACGATTCTCTTCAAACGTCGTTGGTCCTGTTCATCCAGGATATCGTCCCAGCCTCTGCGATGTCGGAGGTTTGTTGATTTATCAGATTCCTGATATTCACGATACACTCGTGAAATGGTCGTACCGGAAAATACCCACTTCTCCACTACCTCGGAGATGCTGTGTCCCATCGATGGTTCGCCGATATAAAAATCACTTAAATCTTGATAATCTGCCATTGTAGCAGCAGTAACCGATCTAACAACTGCGCCAGACACTTGTCTTATGTAGGCTTTGCCGACCGCAGCGCCATATTCTGCCTGTATACCTTCTCTGTATTTGAATATGCATGCCTACACCAGTTTCTCTGGCGCTTCGGTGTATATTAATAAACAGCTAATCCGATTCGTAGTGAACGATCATAGCTACAGGTTGCCTATCTAACGGCTCCGAGGGATAGCAAAAACTTGATTTACAATATTTCATATAAGTATTGGCCGAATGTACGAATTTAAAATGCTGTCATAATCCATTAATTACGACGTATAATCTTATGCTAAAGGTTTAACACAGTAATACTAGCCTTACAGTGAGAAACTGTGAATATGTCTTACGGCAGCTTAATTCACGGTTCGAAAATGGGATTACATTAATCCAATACCTGTGAATGGGAGTACTTCGCGGCTTTCAGCGAACTCTAAACTTAATTTTAAATCTTATACATTTTTCCTCGTTTTCATGCTTAGAGCCAAATACTTGACACAGTAGCTCATTTGTTCTTTTCATGGGAGCTCGAATCTTTAAAGACTAGAGAGCTTACTGGCATGTATGAAGAGATCCTGTGGGCCTGTATCGATCGACGCGTAGACACACTGCGGCACGGTTTTTTATTAGTATGTTCCTTGCTTCAGAAACAAGAGGGAAATTCGATCGTGCGAGAGGAAAACGTCGTGTGTGGGAGTCGCCGTGTCCCACATGTGGACAGGTAGTTCGCAGCGAGAGTCGTTGCGTAACGTCCGCTACACGTCATGCACACGAACCACTCTAACACACGACAACGGTATCGCGAGAAAATGACAGCTTAGCAACACATCTCGGTGATTCTTGGCAGTCTCAGTCAAATATTTGGTTTACAATGTTTATAGTTATGTTATTAAAGAAGTGCATGGCAGTCGAAAACATATTTAGAAATGACAGACAGAAGACTATGTCATCTGCTCTCCGAATATGTAGCCTGAATTTCAAAATGATTACATCAGTCTTAAAAGAAGTTACTGTTAATTCAAACAGTGGATACGGGAAACTGTTTGCTTAGGCTGTTAAGGTTTATTAATAACTGTGACTATAACGATTATCACATTAAAATCTATATGAAAGAATTAATTAATAACAATAAACAACAAATAAAAATATTTTTCAACATCTCTAACCAACCCCGCCTTCTTCACCATAAAATTCATCTTGACATTTATTATCCTTATAAATTAGAGCAAAATCTCATTTGAATCTCGGTATCGGAAGAGTGGAATAATAAAACTGAAGATCTGTTAGATGACAATCAGTTTTACTTTAGGAAATGTAAAGGCACCAGAGATACGTTTCTGACGTTGCGTTTGGTAATAGAAGCAAGACTTAAGAAAAATAGACACACCTTCGTAGTACTTACTGGACTAGAAAAAGCGTTTGACCGTGTAAAATGGTTCAAAATTTTCGACATTCTTTGCGAAATAGTTGTAAGCTTTAGGGAAGGGAGGGTAATATGTACAATATGTACAAGAACCGAGACGAAATAACAGAAAATGTAAGACCAAGAACGAAGTTCTCGGACTAGGAAGGATACAAGATAGGGATATAGTCTTCGATCCACACAGTTCAGTCTGTCCGAAGTAATTACTAAGGAAATAAAAGAAGGGTCCGGGAGTGGTACTAAAATTCGTGGTGAAAGAATATTAGTGATAAGATGGTAACGTTATTCTCAAAGTGAAAAAGAATTGCAGGCTCTATTGAAGGAATGCACAGTCTAATGAGCACAGAAAATGAATTGAGACTGAAACGAAGAAAGACGGAAGTGTCGAGGAGTAACAGAAGTAAGATTAGCGATAGACGTAACGTCAAAATTGGTGACTATGAAGTAGATGAAATGAAGGAATTCTGCTGTCCTGGAAGGAAAAGAACGCACGATAGACGAAGCAAGGAGGACATAAAAACAGAATGGCACAGGTAGAGAGTATTCCTGGTCAAAACAAGTCTATTGGTATCACACAAACGCCTCAGTTTGAGGAAGAAACTTCTGAGAATGTACGTGTGGAGCACAACAATCGTGGACGGTGGGAAAACCAGGAAAGATCAGAACTGAAGTGTTTGAGACGTGTTGCTATAGAGGTTTGTTGAAAACTAGGTACACATAATAAATGTGGAAGTTGCGGAGTCGGTGGGGAGAAAATGTGGAAAACATTGACAAGAAGAGGGGACATGTGTTAAGACATCAGGGAATTACTTCCACGGTACTTACGGGTGCTGTAGAGTGTAGAGGGTGAAAACTGTAGGGGAAGTAAGAAATCTGACCATAACCAACAAATACTAGTGTCCGTACCATTTCGGTGCGCCACGCCTTTAAAATCGTAGAACACAGTGAGCATAACCTTCACATTGCACCGTAACTAAGGAGCTTTCTCCGGGCTTGACAACCCATTATGTTTCCACTGGAACGATTTAGCCTTACTTTCGGCACCATATCCAGAACTCGTGTTTCATCACCTGTTATGACACGTTTCAATAGTTCTTTCTCGTTGTTGACTTCATCTAGCAACACCTGAGTAATTTGTATTCGCCACTACTTTTGTTTGAAATTCGGCTATATCGGAACAAATTTTGCCGTCGCACGTTTCATACCCAATATACCCGGAAAAAACCACAGCTTTACCCTACTGAATGCTATCATCATCATCAATAGCTTCTGTGATTGTGTTTCGGCGATCGTTCATAATAATTTCTTTCACGTTTCCTACGTTTTCTTCAAGTGATTATGTGCTCTGGCGTCCAGTGGCTCGTCTCTTTTAACATCTTTACGGCCTTCCTAGAAACGATTACACCACTCGTAAACCCTTGTTTTAAACTTAGCATACTTGCTAAAAGCCGTATTTAACATTTCTGAAACTTTGTTGCATTTTATCACCTTGTTCTACCAAAATATTTCTCTGGTCTATTTTTATACAAAATAAAAAATATCGCCGATGCCACCAAACAAGAAGTAACCTTTTTGACAGCTGAAAACATTTATATCAGGTATGGCTAAAACTGTGCAGATACATTTCAAACATGACTACTAACGCAATAGCGAAAAAATCGTGCGAATTACAAAATTTCCGATTTTGAATACACATCGCACACATTATTTGGCCAAAAGTATCCCGCACCTATTAATGACGTTGAGTCCACCCTTGCATTTATGAAGCCTTGAGATGTGCTAGGGACACTTTCAGTGCGGTGTCTGAACGCCTGTGGAAGAAAGGCAGCCCGTTCTTCTTAATGAGCTGAAACGAAAGAAAGTAGGGATTTTGGATTCTGGGGTCTGGAGCAAAGTCGACGTCCAAACTCATCCCAAAGTATTCCAGTGGGTTGAGATTGGGGGTCTGGGGAGGCCAGTCCATTTCAGGAATGTTACTGTCCACAGGCCATTGTCTCACAGACGCTACTTTATGACAACTTGCATTGTCATGCTGATAAATTCATCGTCTCTGAAACGTTCCTCCACTGGACCCTGTACAAAACGCTGCAAAATGTGTTAAGATTCCTTTGCGATTTCTTAAACGCAATAAGGGAACCCCGAAAAATGGCTTCTTACAATAACACCACCTCCTCCGTACTTCACCATTGCCACTGCCCATGATGGTGAGTAATGTTCTCGACGCGTTTGCCAACCCCAAACGCTGTCATCAAATTGCCACGGGGTAAAGCGAGATTCACCATTCCCAATCACTCGTTTCCAGTCATCAACTGTGAAGGGCCGTCTGTATTTACACCACCTCAAGCGTCGCTTGGTGTTGCCTGTAGAAATGTGTGGCTTACGAAGAGATGCGGGGCCATTGCACCCCATTCTTTTTAACGCCATACACAGTCATTCTGCTAGCTGAATTGCTGTGGAACTCAGGAATGGTTGCTTCCGCTGATTTAACGTGATTATTTTTACAAACACCCTCCGCAATACAGATTGAGATTTTCATTCTACAGCGGAGTGTGCGCTGAACCAAACTTCCTGGCAGATTAAAACTTCGTTCCTGACCGAGACTCGAACTCGGGATCTTTGCCTTTCGCGGCCAAATACTCTAGTGAGCTACACAGGCACGACTCACAACCCATCCTCACGGCTTCAATTTTGCCAGTACCTCGTCTGAGTACTTTCCAGACTTCACAGAAGCTCTTCTACGAACACAGTTTTAATCTGCCAGGAAATTTCATAATAGCGCACACTCCACTGAAGAGTGAAAATCTCATTCTGGAAACATCCCTCAGGCTGTAGGTAAGCCATGTCTCCGCAATATCCTTTCTTTCAGGAGTGCTAGTTCTGCAAGGTTCGAAGAAGAGCTTCTGTGATGTATGGAAGGTAGCAGATGAGGTACTGGCAGAATTGAAGCCGTGAGAACGGGTCGTGAGTTGTGCTTGAGTAGCTCAGTAGAGTACTTGGCCGCGAAAGTCAAAGGTCCTGAGTTCCAGTCTCGGTCCGGCACACAGTTTTAGTCTGCCAGGAAGTTTCATACCTTCCACAATGCTCGACGGTTCTAATCGGTCTGCTCTACGTTTAGCAGTGTCGTTTCTTCACATTTCCATTTCACGTTACCAACAGTCTACTTGGACAGATTTAGAAGGGTTGAAATGTCACTGATGTATTTGTTACTCAGGTGAGATCCAATAACAAGTCCACTTTCGAAGTCACTGAGCTCACTTGTCCGATTCGTGCTTCTCTTCTGATAACACGATACTCCTCGCCTCCTTTTTTACTGGTAGATGGGGCTTGACATCCAGTGGTCCCGTTACTTTAGCTCAAATAGCGCGTCGTATGGCCAGTTGTGAAGACACGTGCCGCTTGTTATCTAACCTCACCACTTCAGTATCCTAACTATTGCTCCTGTCTTGGTATCTTGGCATCTTCTCGAAGAAATCTCAACCGGAACGAGTCGCTGGTGAGGCTAATAAGGAGAAACAGACGAGCAAGCGAAGAGGCGACACTTAAGCGAGCCTGCTGCCGCGCCTGCGCATTCCGTCGCGTGGTGGAGGGCCGCGGCGGTCGGCTACGCAAGGCGGTCAGCGGGCCGCAGCGGCAGCACTCCGCGCTCATTGTCTCCGCCCCTGTAACGGGAGTGCGCCTACTGCACTGCCCGCTGCTGTTTACAGAACACAGGCTCCCAGCTCCCCAGTGATAACATTGCACGGTTTCCACAGGCTACCGTCCGAACAGGTTCTGCCTGGGTTACCAGCACGGCCCGGGCGGTGGCCTACATGATGGACTGCCACGCACCCACACTAACATACATTCAGCAACTCTGTGCACTCGTTGAGGATATTCTTAGCTTAGAAAAAGGCAGTCAGGCTGATACGCGGTGCAAGTTTGCGAATTTTGTGTTGGCCGTTGTCTTGATGTCTCAGAGTCGTAACTGCCATCCACGAACAGACGCTGAGATGACAAAAATCATGGGATATCTCCTAACATCGTGTCGGACCTCCATTTCTCCGGCGACTCGATGTGGCATGGACTCAAGTCACTGGAACCCCATGTAGATATACTGAGCCATGCTGCGTCGCCGGCAGCGGTGGCCGAGTGGTTCTAGGCGCTTCAGTCTGGAACCGCGCGACTGCTACGGTCGCAGGTTTGAATCCTGCCTCGGGCATGGATGTGTGTGGTGTCCTGAGGTTAGTTAGGTTTAAGTAGTTCTCTTCAGGACTGATGACCTCAAATGTGAAGATCCATAGTGCTCAGAGCCATTTGACCCATTTTTGAACCATGCGGCATCTGTAGCCGTTCGTAATCGCGAAAGTGTTGCAGGTGCAGAATTTTGTGCACGAACTAATTTCTCGATTATGTCCCATGAATGTTCGATGGGTGGCCAAATCATTCGCTCGAACTGTCCACAACGTTCTTCAATCCAATCGCGAATAATTGTGGTCCGGCGACACGGCGCATTGCCGTTCTTAAAAATTCCTTCGTTGTTTCGGAACATGAAGTCCATGAATGACTGCAATTGGTCTCCGAGCATCCGAACGTAACCATTTCCAGTCAATGACCGCTTCAATTGGATGAGAGAACGCTGTCCATCCCGTGTAAATATAGTCCACATCAATATGGAACCACCACCAGCTTGCACAGTGCCGTGTTGACAACTTAGGTCATGGCTTTGTTGGGTCTGTGCCACACACTAACATTGCCATCAACTCTTACCAAGTGACATTGGGACTCATATGACCAGGCCAGCCGGCCGGAGTGGCCAAGCGGTTCTAGGCGCTACAAACTGGAGCCGCGCGACCGCTACGGTCGCAGGTTCTAATCCTGCCTTCTAATCCTGCCTCGGGCAGGGATGTGTGTGATGTCCTTAGGTTAGTTAGGTTTAAGTAGCTCTAAGTTATAGGGGACTGATGACCTCAGGAGTTAAGTCCCATAGTGCTCAGAGCCATTTGAACCATTTTGCAGTGTTAATTGCCTGTTAGCACTGACAACTCCACGTAAACACTACTGTTCTCGGACGTTAAGTGATGGTCCCTACCCACTGTGTTGTCCGTGGTGAGAGGTAATGCCTTAATGTGGTATTCTCGGACACTCTTGACACTGTGGATCTCCGAATATTAAATTGCCTAATGATTTCCGAAATGGACTGTCCCATGCATGTAACTACAACTAACACTCCGCGCTCAAAGTCTGTTAATTCCCGTTGTGCGACCATAATCACGTCGAAAACCTCTTCAGATGAATCATCTGAGTACGAATGACAGCTCCGCTAGTACAATGCTCTTTAGTACATAATGAACCCCCTTACTACCGATTCTGCGTATGTGCATATCTATATCACATGATTTTTGTCACCTTAATGTATACTCCAACACGGGATTTATTATTCACAATATTGAACCGCTTAGAAGAAAGTGCTATGTAATTCAGTGCAGTCAACATCAGATAGAAAAACGGTTGCGCTTGGGTAACACTTTCTTAAGCACTATATATAAGTGTGCTTACTATTCAGATGCTTTCATTTTCATTTATTAGTCTCCCAACAGAACTAAAAATAATGAGTGATAAACTTCAAATATTCAGCTCTAAGATGAAATAAATGTTTTGTGTAGGCGAATTGAATAGCTCCTATAAAAGCTAGGAACTGCATCATGCAGTACCCAGCTGTACTTATTTTTATTTTGAAAATCGACTTCGGTCACATTCTGTCCATCATCGCGACATAAAAGACGTATTCAGATGTGCATTCCACAATTGCAATAAGCACTTCTGTCTTCCAGTGCAAGATATCAACACTCTGTAGCGTGTGATAACCCAAGTTATACCATAACAGAGCGTTTGAAGATTTTCATTAGTTATTGCAGTCATGGAATGCAGAGTGAAAAGTACTTTTTTTACCTCCCGGGCATGGTGAGAAAGTGACCGAATCGATTATCAAAATAAAAAATAAGTACAGCTGTGTATTGCATGATGAAGCTCCTATATCGAAAGGTTTATTTATGGAACACCTCTGTTATTTCTCGCAGTAGTTGAGAATCTTCTCTGTGCTATGTTACTTACACTTATACCCTCAATTCGTTCGCATTTTCTTAATTCTTCAGTTTCCATTCTTCATAAACTTTCTCAACGGCATTCTGTAAACTAGTCCTCACTCACTGGTATTTTTACACGGAAGGTGACAAATAAACAAAAATATATAAAGCTATCCATTCTCTCTTAGCTCACTGCGTATCTATTCCCTAATACAAGCAGTTCAGAATCATGGTATGACATGTGAAAAACAGTCATGGTATCCGGCGCGCTGCAGATTCCGTCACTTGCTGCCGTTTGAATCGGATGACGTGCCTTATATACACAACATGAAGGCAAGCACGTGGAGAAAGTTTATTGTTGTTTCAGTGATGGATTTGAGACTGATGCTTCGTTCTGTAATTCGAGTGCATAGCGTATATTCTGAGCTACTGCTCAACTGAAGAACCTTAACGCAGGCCGAGATAGCCTGTTGGCTGTCCTCGATCCTTTTGTACTCCGACCTGGCAGCCGTAAAAAGGAGGAACAATGTCTGGCTTTACGTCAGTGTTCACGTGTTCCTGTACAGAAGTTCAGGTGGTATCCCAGTTGCAAAACTTCTGTCTTTAGTTTCGCGTCTCCGACCGAATTGAGTCAATCTATACGTAATTGCTTGCGAAAGCTTTGTGCGTACCCATATTGCAGTGCTGTTCTTTCTTATGAATGTTTAAGTTTTTCGGCGTAATGAGTATTCCCAAAGGTTTCAGAATTCCAGCCATGTGCTTTTCACTTCTTCTCGTAATACCTGGGCTGACAACCAGGCAGCTAAACCGTGTTCACCTGTAGGTGATCGGACTAGTTATATAGATTACGAGAATTGTGGCAAAAATCCGACATCATGCAGCTACAATCCCAAAACCCCGTGGAACAGTTCTTCCTTGATCCCTAATATGTTATCATAAAAGAGTTGGAATGTGGATTTAATGTCCCCTGTAATGTGATCCTTAAACCGATTTACCATCAGTTATATCGCCAGCATTTGTGACGCACATTCGGTAAGGTGTTCTCATATGTTCCTAAAATCGCAAATACGAAGACGTACACCTACCGTGATGGCGAATCGGATAGTGGACTGAAACTTGCTGACAATGTGAGAAAGTGTTCTGGATCGAGACTCGAACCCCGCTTCTTGCCTTTTACAGGCAACGATCTTACTAATTGAGCTATCCCTGTGCCTGGACGGCTCAGCCAATAAAAGCATTTCTATAGGCAACTATCGAGTCCGACACACTGTATCAAGTTATCAGAATGTTTTGCAAGGGCGCCCACTCCAACACAGAAGGAGAAGTTCATTCCAGCATATCGTAGGTTGTCGTGCGTCGTCTACCTAGAGTGTGTGCTTTGCCGACAAGCTGACACTACAGCTCTGTTTCCTGTGGCAAATTTGAGGTTCGTTAGCCGCCGAATGTGTGTTCATAACACTGTGTTACAATGCTCAGTATCGCCTTTATATTCTACAACCGTTATAAGTAACTACTTTCTGCGAATGGCAATCGTCATTATATTTTGGCAAAATTAATTGTTGGTAACATTATGCAATATAATTGCCGTCTAGAGTGTGCGTGTGAAGGGAGACAAAACTGATGTTAATGAATACAGGAGCATTGCCCTTCTTCCTGCAGTAAAATTCTATTCCAATATGTCCTGGACCGAGCACAACAAATTGAATGCAAAATTGGTGAATATTAAACGAGTTTCAGACCAAGTAGATCTTGCCCAGAACTAATTTTAGTTCTTAAATTAATTCTCAGATATTACAAAATTTGTAGTGGAAAATAGTTTGTACCTTTGTAGACCTTCAAAAAGCTCTTAGTAGACTGTAAGTCTGTTTCCCAAATTCTGAAATAACAAGTACTGAACCTAAAAACCACTGCAATTATTATGAAACACTGAATGGTACAAGGTCTAAGGTAAAATTCAGGGAAGAAATTTCGAAACATTTCGAAATTAAAACACGTGTGAGACAAGGTGATGGACTCTCCACATTCCTTTTAAACTGGGCCAAAGAAAAAGTTGACCAAGAGTGACAAAAACAGAAGTCGTAACCTAAAATTGACGAACCAGCAAATAAAGAAGAACTAGTATTAGGATAGATCATTTAGGTTTTGCAGACGACCTTGTGATTCTGTCAGGACATTCAAACAACAAAAAAATAAGTAGAAATTCTTAAAGAAATAGCTGAATATTTACCTTCCCAAATATTATTTGGGAAAACAAACTATGTGTCTAGCAAGACATAAAATTCTAAAAACTAAATACGGACAAGTCGAGAAAATTTCTCAGTTAAAATATTTAGGCGAAACCATTCAGGAGACTGCCTTGAACAAGGTTAGCTTCGAAATTCGTTGGTACGGAACGGAAATCACCCCAGGACTTACAAAAGATATCTATAACAATAAATGCTCCTCAAAATCACAGAACTTAGACACTACAGTACTGTCATGAAACGAGTGTGTCTTAATGGAACTGAAACACTTTATTCAAAAAGAGAGACATTGTTGATTGCAGAAATCTAACATAGGGGGCGAAAATTAATCAGATCAAAATTATATCGAAGCACAAACACTTAGATTCAGAGCAAATAAATAAATTAAAATGTCTATTCAACTATGAAAAACGCCGGTTAAAATTTTATGGTCATATTAAAAAATGGAACCAACCAGATTAACTCGGCAGTTTGTGGATTCTACTAAACAGTTGGTGGAATTCCACGAAAGCCGCAGTAGAGCTAAAATTGAAACAATAAAAAGGATCAGAGTTGTAGAATAAAACCTGAAGAGCTATTCCAGACAGAAAAACTATTAGCAAAAAATTCGTGACTGGAAAGTTGGCCTGGCAGAAAAATCCAAAAGGCAGGAACAACTTGGCCTGAGGAGCGAAAAAGAGCGCATTCTGAAAGAGTGAAATTAATATGGGCACAAGTAAAAACGAATATAAAATTTTAAGTGCCCTTTGTTACACATCGCTTGGTCCAAAATGGCCCTAACAATAATAATAACAGTAATAATAATATTAATAATAATAATAATAATAAATATAGAGTGCTATTCACAACGACGACTTACTCGTAACTAGACTTTAGTGTCTTCAGATGCGTAAAGGCATTATGTCTCAATGGCAGCTTCGCTGTGTGGACTAGTACTACCGACAGGAAGGAAACGGAACAGGAGCAACTGTCCAGGAGATTTCATAACGTAAGGCTCGTGTTAAATCTTGATTTTCCGATACCTGAATGAGCACCTGGCTCACCTTATGCGGATCGAGGGAAATCTATTATCAGTGTTCGAAGTTTAGACAGAATTTTTCTCACACTCACCTATGTTAATACTGTGGCATGTATGCACAGGTTCTTCTGTGCTGTGGAGTACCATGTACTGTCATTAGCTAACGAAAGATGAATATGTCGTCTCGCTAAACCTGACATACACTTAGCGTTTGGCAGAGAGCAGTATCTGATAGGATGACAAGAAATATGTGTACAGAGAAAGGTCAGCTCTCTGGTAGACGCGACTGATGCAGCGAAAACTACGCAGAGACAAAATGGCGAACGGCTGAAAACCGCGTCTTCACCGCGACGAGATTAAATGAGCCCGGCATTACTTCCCCACAAGCAGATGGCTCACTCGCTATGGCTAAATGTCAACTTTCACTCACACAAATATCGAGAGAGCGTAAAGAGTCTGATGAACGAGGCAGGAAGACGCCGCTCGGCCAGCCGCACCAAACCACTTTCTCTCTCTGTCAGCGAAAGCTCTGATTAACCTAGGCACACGGACCGCTGGCTCCCCTATGTGTAACAGCGTGTAGCGCTGAAGATTGTGGATCTCCTGAATGATAATGTTCCTCTTCGCGGCACAGTGTAAGCTATAATGAAACTTTCTGACGTTGCTAACCGGGGCTCAAATCCGAATGCTGGTCTCTGACGGGCAACCGAGCGATCCGAACGCGTCTCGTTTTTCGATTCAGCGCTTCATCCTGTAGAACATTTTTCCTGTTTTTGCAAATTCCAAAGAATATCTCCTGGAATCACGCGTTCACTATAATGTACACTACTATTTGGGAAAAGTGATACACCAAGACCGAGAGATGTAATTACAATGAAATTTATTCCACCGATTAGGGGCATGACACTACAGAAATGATTAGAATTACAGACACATGCACATGCACAGTCACTGTACGGAATAGCGCCACCACGTGTTGCAGTCGGAGCCACTAGACGTCGTGGCGTGGAGTCAAAGAGTGCCTGAATATGCTGGTGGGGAGTACTCTGCCATCTGGTAAGTAGGCGAAACCACTAAGCATCGGCCTTAACGAACAAGTTGCCTACCAACCGTGTCCCAGACATGTTCGATGGGCGACACGGCAGGCGTACGGGCGCGGCTGGGGAGCAGAAGAAAGCTTGCACATTCCTCGCCCATGCGGCCGGGCAGTGTCCTGCTGAAATATGGTGTGTGGAATGGCCTGCAGGAGGAGCAGTGCCTCGGTTTGTTAAACCTCCCTGATGCAGCGGTATATGTTCAGATTGCCCACAAGAAGAAGGAGGCAACGGCGCGCCGAACCATCACACCTGTCATTAGTCCGCTGTGCCGCTAAACAATTGTCTGCCCGATTGCTTTCACCACGGCGGCATCGAACGCGTACACGGCCATCACTGAAGGAGAAGTTGAAGCGGGACTCGGTCGAAACACTACATTTTTTGTCACTCAGTACACTAGTGTCGGATTTTTGTTTTGTTGCCACCGTCTCGATATGGCGCGATATCAACGAGAGAGCGCCCTGTGAAATCTGCGTCTAAAAACGACCGAAGAAACGTAAACTAGTCCTCGTGTCTGAACTCCGCTACGTACCCCCCAGGTAGAAGAGGTAAGGATTGTTACGTGGTGTACTGATGAAGACAAATGCATGTGCTGGAACAAGGACTGTAATGCCAAATTTATTACAGTCGAAAGTGATCAAATATATTTCATTTTCTGTAGGAGATGTAACGTCTTTTTTTTTTTTTTTTACGACCGGGTCTTCGGGAACTGAAATGGAAAACGTAAAAACGTAATTATGTACCCAAGATACGTTTTCGTACTAACTCAGCCGGCCGTGGTGGCCGTGCGCTTCTAGGCGCTTCAGTCTGGAACCGCGCGACCGCTAGGGTCGCAGGTTCGAATCCTGCCCCGGGCATGGATGCATGTGATATCCTTAGGTTAGTTAGGTTTAAGTAGTTGTAAGTTCTAGGGGACTGATGACCTCAGAGCCATTAGAACCTTTTGTCCACACACTACTGATGTAGTGTCCCTTACCCATTATCCTCACTGCTCGCGGCACGTCCCTGATTCCAGTAACAGCTCGAGCATGGTGTGCATCAGCGCTAAAGTGGCCAGTGTGTCTTCCTCACAATATGTTATGACAAAGTCGTTCTGTAGGACTTTGATACTGGGAGACGTTCGACATGACTGACAACATAGGTCATGGTTCTGCTGAATCGATAATGCGCCTCAGTGGTCCTCTATTTATAGTGTCCATGAGGAGTCTAAGGTACCTCTCTAGCGCATACTAATCACGTTAGTGATAGATATATCTACAGTGAGAGATCTCGTACAGGCTTTAGCCAAGAAATTCTCCCAAATTAGATTTTGTGGATGTGCAATGGACAAAACCGCCCCCGGTAGCTGAATGGTGCCGGCACGGTAGCTCAGCGTGTTCGGTCAGAGGGTTAGCTACCCCCTGTAATATTAAAACTGTGTGAATGGATCAACGAACAACCTGAAGGGATGTCATGAGACATCCGCCCCGAATATATACAACGAACAAAATAGAACAAAATGAGATCAACAAAGAATTTTTTTTAAAAAAAACCTAAGGACCCGGGTTCGATTCCCGGCCGCGTCGAAGATTTTCTCCCCTCAGGGACTGGGTGTTGTGCTGTGTTGTCCTAATCATCATCATTTGATCCCCATCGACGCGCAAGTCGCCGAAGTGGCGTCAAATCGAAAGACTTGCAGCCGGCGAACGGTCTACTCGACTTTTTTTTTATTTAGTGGACAAAAAACTAAATAACAAGCGTTCTAGAGACCTTGAGCTTGTGCAAGTCGACCGTCGAGCGCAACACAGTTTAACAGGGAACTCATGCAGGTCAGGGCCGACTTAACGCAGGCGCCAGGGCTCAGGCTGCAGGCAGGGCGAGCGTGCTTGCACCGGGCTGCCGGCTTGTGACTCATTCGCGACAACCTGCTGATTGCGAGGCTGGTGTAGCCACATTATCATATAGAACACTTGCCGACAAACTCTAAATATTTCATTCGTGAGAGCAACAACAATTCGCCAAATGTAAACAGGAATTTCGTAGTAACTCGTTATTTGGTCAGCTTAATAAAGCGCAAAGAAACTACGACATTTTTATCTTTTGTTTGTACAAGTGCAGTCTTTCGACTGTTAAAAACACACTTTACTACCTGCATAATAAACAGCCCTTTACTTGTATTGGTACAAAAATGGTTCAAATGGCTCTGAGCACTATGGGACTGAGGTCATCAGTCCTCCAGAACTTAGAACTACTTAAACCTAACTAACCGAAGGACATCACACACATCCATGCCCGAGGCAGGATTCTAACCTGCGACCGTAGCAGTCACGCAGTTCCGGACTAAAGCGCCTACAACGGCTCGGCCACCACGGCCGGCTTTACTCATATTAGTGATTACCTTATGGAGCCCGTTACGAGGTAGCGGGAACGCAACACTTAAAAAGTTTAAGACAGGTGCTAGGAGGATTCAGTGCAATGCATGTTTCAGAAGATCTCAGACAAGAAGCTAGTCCGACATAATCCGTGGCACAATACCAACATGTAAGGTCGTTATCAAATAGGCCTGGCTGCGGAAGTCGAAGGTATTCACTTAATTATATGTCAAACGTAGGAATCATTACAATGACATACTGGGATTTTTTTGGATGCTCGCTCCATACGCTAAAGGAATAGGAATGCGAGTGGTTTATATAACTCTCCAAAGCATGTACGAGTGAGATGCAGATGATTCATACGCAGCTAAATGTACTCTTGTGGTCTGAGATAATCTCTGCATTTAAGTCTTACTGACTGCTGTCTACTGACTGTTATGCACGGTGCACCGCATGGTAAACCCGCGCACTGCACACCTGGTGTCCAATTAAATGCGGCAGTATCTGACCTTTCGTTTTTTCACCACATTTGGAAACTGCCGTTGCATTTCGTGGCCCGGCACAACCATTGGAATGTTCTTTTGACTTCATAGCTAACACTTGGTTTAAGAATCATGAAAGAAGGTTGTATACGTGGAAGAACCCTGGAGATACTAAAAGGTATCAGATAGATTATATAATGGTAAGACAGAGATTTAGGAACCAGGTTTTAAGTTGTAAGACATTTCCAGGGGCAGATGTGGACTTAGACCACAATCTATTGGTTATGACCTGTAGATTAAAACTGAAGAAACTGCAAAAATGTGGGAAATTAAGGAGATGGGACCTGGATAAACTGAAAGAACCAGAGGTTGTACAGAGTTTCAGAGAGAGCATAAGGGAACAATTGACAGGAATAGGGGAAAGAAATACAGTAGAAGAAGAATGGGTAGCTCTGAGGGATGTAGTAGTGAAGGCAGCAGAGGATAAAGTAGGTACAAAGACGAGGGCTGCTAGAAATCCTTGGGTAACAGAAGAAATATTGAATTTAATTGATGAAAGGAGAAAATATAAAAATGCAGTAAAAGAAGCAGGCAAAAAGGAATACAAACGTCTCAAAAATGAGATCGAAAGGAAGTGCAAAATGGCTAAACAGGGATGGCTAGAGGACAAATGTAAGGATGTAGAAGCTTATCTCACTAGGGGTAAGATAGATACTGCCTACAGGAAAATTAAAGAGACCTTTGGAGAGAAGAGAACCACGTGTATGAATATCAAGAGCTCAGATGGCAGCCCAGTTCTAAGCAAAGAAGGGAAGGCAGAAAGGTGGAAGGAGTATATAGAAGGTTTATACAAGGGCGATGTACTTGAGGACAATATTATGGAAATAGAAGAGGATGTAGATGAAGACGAAATGGGAGATACGATACCGCGTGAAGAGTTTGACAGAGCACTGAAAGACCTGAGTCGAAACAAGGCCCCCGGAGTAGACAACATTCCATTAGAACTACTGACGGCCTTGGGAGAGCCAGTCATGACAAAACTCTACCAGCTGGTGAGCAAGATGTATGAGACAGGCGAAATACCCTCAGACTTCAAGAAGAATATAATAATTCCAATCCCAAAGAAAGCAGGTGCTGACAGATGTGAAAATTACCGAACTATCAGTTTAATAAGCCACGGCTGCAAAATACTAACGCGAATTCTTTACAGACGAATGGAAAAACTGATAGATGCAGACCTCGGGGAGGATCAGTTTGGATTCCGTCGAAATGTTGGAACACGTGAGGCAATACTGACCTTACGACTTATCTTAGAAGAAAGATTAAGAAAAGGCAAACCTACGTTTCTAGCATTTGTAGACTTAGAGAAAGCTTTTGACAATGTTGACTGGAATACTCTTTTTCAAATTCTAAAGGTGGCAGGGGTAAAATACAGGGAGCGAAAGGCTATTTACAATTTGTACAGAAACCAGATGGCAGTAATAAGAGTCGAGGGGCATGAAAGGGAAGCAGTGGTTGGGAAAGGAGTGAGACAGGGTTGTAGCCTCTCCCCGATGTTATTCAATCTGTATATTGAGCAAGCAGTAAAGGAAACAAAAGAAAAATTTGGAGTAGGTATTAAAATTCATGGAAACGAAGTAAAAACTTTGAGGTTCGCCGATGACATTGTAATTCTGTCAGAGACGGCAAAGGACTTGGAAGAGCAGTTGAACGGAATGGACAGTGTCTTGAAAGGAGGATATAAGATGAACATTAACAAAAGCAAAACGAGGATAATGGAATGTAGTCAAATTAAATCGTGTGATGCTGAGGGAATTAGATTAGGAAATGAGACACTTAAAGTAGTAAAGGAGTTTTGCTATTTAGGAAGTAAAATAACTGATGATGGTCGAAGTAGAGAGGATATAAAATGTAGACTGGCAATGGCAAGGAAAGCGTTTCTGAAGAAGAGAAATTTGTTAACATCGAATATAGATTTCTGTATCAGGAAGTCGTTTCTGAAAGTATTTGTTTGGAGTGTAGCCATGTATGGAAGTGAAACATGGGCGATAACTAGTTTGGACAAGAAGAGAATAGAAGCTTTCGAAATGTGGTGCTACAGAAGAATACTGAAGATAAGGTGGATAGATCACGTAACTAATGAGGAGGTATTGAATAGGATTGGGGAGAAGAGAAGTTTGTGGCACAACTTGACGAGAAGAAGGGATCGGTTGGTAGGACATGTTTTGAGGCATCAAGGGATCACAAATTTAGCATTGGAGGGCAGCGTGGAGGGTAAAAATCGTAGAGGGAGACCGAGAGATGAGTACACTAAGCAGATTCAGAAGGATGTAGGTTGCAGTAGGTACTGGGAGATGAAGCAGCTTGCACAGGATAGAGTAGCATGGAGAGCTGCATCAAACCAGTCTCAGGACTGAAGAAAACAACAACAACAGCATTATACGACATTGTTAATGTGGAAAACGGCGCTCAGGGCGATGGCGTGTTCCTTGATTTTAGCAAGGCATTTGACACCGTCCCGCATTACCGTTTAATGAAAAATATACGAGCGTACGGCGTATCGGAACAGACCTGAGATTGGATTCAAGACTTTTTTGCAGATAGAACTCAACTCGTCGCTCTTACCGGAACTAAATCGACAGATATAAAGGTAATATCCGGAGTATCACAGGGAAGTGTGAGAGGACCGTTGCTATTCACAATATATGGTTCAAATGGCTCTGAGCACTATGGGACTTAACATCTGTGGTCATCAGTCCCCTAGAACTTAGAACTACTTAATCCTAACTAACCTAAGGACATCACACACATCCATGCCCGAGGCAGGATTCGAACCTGCGACCGTAGCAGTCGCGCGGTTCCGTACTGCGCGCCTAGAACCGCTAGACCACCGCGGCCGGCTATTCACAATATATATAAATGATCTAGCAGATATCGTCGGATGCTATTTAAGGCTATTCGCAAATGATGCAGTTGTTGATAACAAAGTAACAATGCCAGAAGATAGTAAGAATTTGCAGAACGACCTGCAGAGAATTGATGAATGGTGCAGTTGACCCTGAACGTAAATAAATATAACATGTTGCACATTCATAGGAAAAGAAATCCACTACTGTACAGCTACGCTATTGATGACAAACAGCTAGAGACAGCGTCCGCCGTAAAATATATAGGCGTAACTATCCAGAGCGACCTTAAGTGGAATGACCACATGAAACAGATAATGGGAAAGGCAGACAAAAGACTCAGATTCATCGGAAGAGTCTTAAGAATCCACGAAAGAAGTGGCTTATAAGGCGCTTGTTCGGTCGGTGTTGAGTATTGTTCATCTACCCGGGATCCCTATCAGATAGGACTGACAGAGGAGACAGAGAACATGTAACGAAGAGCGGCGCGTTGCGTCACGGGATCGTTATGGAGAGAGCGTTACGGAGATGCTAAACAAAGTCCACTGGCAGACGTTACAAGAGAGACGTTGTGCATAGCGGAGAGATTTACTACTGAAATTTCTGGACAGCACTTTCAGGAGAAGTCAGACAACATATTTCTTGCACCCACATACATCTCCTTTATTGGCCACGAGGAGAAAATTCGAGAAATTAGAGCCAATAGCCGGCTGCTGTGACCGAGCGGTTCTAGGCGCTTCAGTCTGGTACCGCGCGATCGCTACGGTCGCAGGTTTGAATCCTACCTCGGACAAGGATGTCCGTGATGTCCCTAGGTTAGTTAGGATTTGTAGTTCTAAGTTCTAGGGGACTGATGACCTCAGATGTTAAGTCCCATAGTGCTCAGAGTCATTTGAACCATTTGAAGAGCCAATACAAGGCTTACCGACTGTCATATTTCCCACGCACTGTTCGCGAATGGAACAGGGTTGGAGGGATCAGATAGTGGTACCGAAAGTACCCTTCGCCACATACTATTAGGTGTCTTGCGGAGTATGACGTAGATGTTGATGTAATTCGTTATTCGTTCAGATGATTAACTCAAAAACCGCTCTAAGGAAACAGTCCTCACTCCTTTTCAAACATGAAATTTAAATTATAGCTTTTGTTAAGTGCTTTACTTTTGAAGCACCTTACGATACTAAATAACGGAAGTGGAACATTATCTTGCGCTGAATCCGTGCGTAATGTATACCGTTCCAACACGCGCTAATCGTTGAAAGACCAACCCCGGTATCTTCCGCTCTTACACAACAAAAGGAAGTAAATGGAGTAAAAGAACAATCTTTACACGTTGAGAGATCTTGCTCTGCGCCGAAATACACAAAATAGCAGGAGCTAATTCGGTCGTGCTATTTAAATTTTATTAAAGCCGCTATAGAAGAGAGTGAAAGTGCCTACGGAGAAGTGACTGTTCAGATGTAAACAACCAAGAATGAGCAGCGCCTATTAGACGGAGGGCGTCTGACAGCCGAGCAGTTCGTTATTCCAGCAGGAAGGAGGAACACGGCTTGTGTTGTCTGTAGTTCAACCGTGTCTAGACGGTCAATACCGCGATTCGATCGCGTCCATATAGTTACTTTGTGCCAGGAAGGGCTCTCAAAAAGGGAAGTGTCCAGGAGTCTCGGAGTGAATCAAAGTGATGTTGTTCGGACATGGACGAGAAACAGACATGCCTCGTCGCTCAGGCCGCCCAAGGGCTACTAATGCAGTGGATGACCACTACTTACCGAGGCTCAGAGGAACCCTGACAGCAACGCCACCATGATGAATAATGCTTTTCGTGCAGCCACAGGACGTCCTGTTACGACTCAAACTGTGCGCAGTAGTCTGCATGATGCGCAACTTCACCCCCGACGTCCATGGCGAGGTCCATCTTTGCAACCATGGCACCATGCAGCGAGGTACAGATGAGCCCAAGAACATGCTGAATGGACCGCTCAGGATTGGCATCACATTGTCTTCATCGGTGAGTGTCGCATATGCCTTCAAGCAGACAATCGTCGGAGACGTGTTTGGAGGCAACCTGGTCAGGTTGAACGCTTTATATGCACAGTCCAGCGAGTATAGAAAGGTGGAGGTTCCCTGCTGTTTTGGAGTGGCATTATGTGGGGCCGACGTACGCCGCTGATGGTCATGGAAGGTGCTGTAACGGCTGTACGACACGTGAATGCTGCCCTCCGGCCGATAGTGCAACCATATCGGCAGCATACTGGCGAGGCATTCGTCTTCATGGACGACAATTCGTGCCCCCTTCGTGCGCATCTTGGGAATGACTTCCTTCACGATAACGTCATCGCTCGACTTGAGTGGACATTATTTTCTCCAGACATGAACCCTATCAAACATTCCTGGGATAGGTTGACCCACGAAACACTCTGAGGGATCTACGCCGAATCGCCGTTGAGGAGTAGGACAATCTGGACGAGCAGTGCGTTGATAAACTTGTGGATAGTATGCCACAAAGAATAGAGGCATGCATCAATACAAGAAGACGTGCTACTGGGTATTAGAGGTACCGGTGTGCACAGCAATCTGGACCACCACCTCTGAATGTCTCGCTGTATGGTGGCACAACATACAATGTGTGGTTTTCATGAGCAATAAAAAGGGCAGAAATTATGTTTATGTTGATTTCTATTCCAGTTTTTTGTACAGGTTCCGGAACTCTCGGAACCGAGGTGAGGCATTTTTTTTTTTATTTATATGTGTCGTATTTCATCCAGCTGTTTGTGCGATATTCTAGAAAAATAACTCAGTGAAACCTCAGAGTTTTTGTCGCATAGTACGAACTTTGTTACCAAGCAAACTTTAAGGAAAAGAAATTATATTCACAAGGTTCCATTTTATAAGGTGCTAGATTAAAAGGCAAAATGTAAATGCAAAGAGAAACTACATCAGTTGTTTTTTTTTTTTTGATAAAGTTAAAGCGATTTGGGGAATAACGACATTACAACCATTTGGTGGCCACATTGACTGACAAAACACTTTTGAAAATGGTTTATTGTCCATTTAACAAGAAATGTTTAGTTGTAAACTGCTGCTTCCTTCTTGCGATCGGAATTGTAGTCGGTGATGGACGATACCGATAATTTCTTATCGGAATTATTTGTCTTTATACAGGACGCTAAACCACCTTAAAAGCTCGAACGGCTTGTAGTTCATTTACACGAGATGTGAATTCACACACATTACACTGTGAACAAATTCTAGCAATGTGAATGTGTATGAGAACTCTTGAGCGAAAGTGATGACCGATGATTAATTGTTGTAGACCGTTTGAGACACGAAAGCGCGCCACTTGTAAGAATACCGAAGCGTACTCTGTTGCTATTTCTCTTTTCTGTATTTGTTGCAAACAGGATGGTGCTGCCACTCTAGATGAGATTACCGCATACACTGATCAGCAAAAACGTTATGACCACTTGCTTAGTAACCTGTTAGTCAACATTTGGACGCAACACAACACGACTCTTCATAGCATGGATTCAAAAAGTCCTCGGTAGGTTTTCCAGAGGTATGTGACATCACATATCTACTCTCAGGTTACGCAATGCCCGTTAATTACGCGCTGATGGTTTGTGGGCGCGGAGCTGGCGGCAGATAGGGAACCTGGTGTTATCCATCGGATTCAGATCAGACGAATATGGTGGCCAAGAGATCAGTGTGAGTCTACTAAATGCTCCTCAAACCATCGTAGCACGATTCAGCATTGTGACACGGATAGTTACCTTGCTTGCAGATGCAACATGAAGGGATGCAAGTGGTCCGAAATAATATTCACGCAGTCCACAGGTGTTCTGTCGCCTTTGACATTTACTACGGATCCCATTTAAGCCCAGGTGAATGTCCGTCATAGCGTAATACTGTCCTCAGTGGCCTGTGTACGTGGCGTGGTGTACGCTCCGACCAGTCGTTCGCCGTAATGACAGTATACACGGACACGACCATCGATCTGGTGTTACAAGATACGCGATTCATCTGCCCAGGCATCACGAATCCGTCGAGTCACGGTCCAACCACGCTGATTTCGCTCTCACCGCAACCGTTGGGTCAACATGAGAACACGCAGGGGGCCGACTGCTGTGGAGGACGTTCTCAACCACGTGCGCTGGACCGTGTTCTGCGAAATATTTGCGCCTGCACCAGCATTGTACTCTGCCGTCAGGTCTGACACGTCTCGCCACCTGTCCTGCTTTACAAGGCAAACCAGCCTCCGACCGCCACATTCTGCGATGAGGCGTGAATGTCCGTCTACTTGTGCTTTCACAGTCCTTCATCCACTTTCTACAGATGTTCACGACAACGGTACGCGAACAGCCGAGCAACTTCACCGATTCCGAAACGCTCGTTCCCAGGCGCCAGTCTATAACAACCTGTCCTTAGTCAAAGTCACTTTACCTATGTCAGTGGTGGCCGTGCGGTTCTAGGCGCTGCAGTTGGGAACCGCAGGACTGCTACGGTCGCAGGTTCGAATCCTGCCTCGGACATGGATGTGTGTGGTGTCCTTAGGTTAGTTAGGTTTAAGTAGTTCTAAGTTCTAGGGGACTGATGACCTAAGATGTTAAGTCCCACTGTGCTCAGAGCCATTTGAACCATTTTTGAACCTATGTCAGTGGATTTGTCCATTTGCGTCCGGTGTCGTCGCTTTAATGATTCCCCATTCGTCTCTGCTTTGTGTATATACTTTCCTTACCGGGCCACGGAATGCCAGCGGGCAACATTTATCCTCGCGATGGGGAATAGTCATAACATTCATAGTTATCAATGAAGGTGTCATTTGGAGTTAGTGCCTGTTACCTCAGATCTTGTCTTATTCGTCACTCCGATACAAGAAAGAAACGACTCAGGAGCATCGTCTTTGCAAGAGTTGCAGACGCACATCTTATCAGAAATTGTATGTGTGTATTAGCTGCCGCAGAAGTCAATGTCCTACCTCCTCCCTATTGTTTCAACATCCGCTGCAGGTCTTGTTCGCGGAAAGAGTCGGTCTGAAAAAGGAGAGCCTGATTAGCGAAGCGACGGTCCTCCGGCAAGGCTGACGTCAGCGTGTGGCTTCAATTGGCGGCATTTATAGCGTCCATTTGGCCGCTGTCCGGTCCCGCAAACTAACCTGCCACTCGCCCGTCTGCAATACATATGCGCCGCTCTCCATGGTCTAGCACATCTGTTCTCGCTACTTACAACCACATTGCTCTGTCTGCATAGATCCCGTCCTAACGCCAGTCTTCTGTGTAGATTCCGTTCCAACCCCAGTTAATAAGAGTTCGTTCCGTAGGCAACCATTATCTGTGGGGAACTATTTCAAAATTTCGCTTCAGTATTATGAAACAAGATCCTATATCAGATTACATATTTCTTAATTCTTTGAAAATCCCGAAGATATGTGCTACTAAAGCGAGCAAAGCAGGTTGTTGTTGTTGTGGTCTTCAGTCCAGAGACTGGTTTGATGCAGTTCTCCATGCTACTCTATCCTGTGCAAGGTTCTTCATCTCCCAGTAGCTACTGCAACCTATATCATTCTGAATCTGTTTAGTGTATCCCTCTACTATTTTTACCCTCCACGCTCCCCTCCAATACTAAATTGGTGACCCTTGATGCCTCAGAATATGCCCTACCAACCGATCCCTTCTTCTAGTGCCACAAACTCCTCTTCTCCCCAATTCTATTCAATACCTCCTCCCTAGTTATGTGATCTACCCATCTAATCTTCAGCATTCTTGTGTAGCATCACATTTCGAAAGCTTCTATTCTCTTCTTGTCTAAACTATTTATCGTCCATTTTTCACTTCCATAGATGGCTACACTCCATACAAATACTTTCAGAAACGACTTCCTGACACTTAAATCTAGGCACGTTGAATAGTTCTTAGTCCTCTCCGTAGGAGGTAAAAGTCGATTATTTCGCGAAAGTGAACTGAGAGAAAGTGAAACTGATTACAGTGTGTTTTAAGTGTAATGTTGTTAATAAGTTTTCAATTTCCGGCGAGTAACACGTAAGTAACGCACTGGATTTCAATATGACATGCACACTAACTGATCAAAAGCATCCATGAACTATATGTATTGCGGAATTGACCACTAGACGCCGCGAGAGGTGTGTAAAAAGAGGCGGTGAGAACTGCATTGTCAGTAGAGAAGCACTAACACCAAAATGGGTGTTTCAGGAGAGCTCAGTGACCTCAAACGTTGCCACGCTGAGTAGGTGCGCGGTCTTGGGAGCCGTGCCAGGGTTCGCGCGCTTCCTCCCGTCGGAAGTTCAAGCCCTCCCTCGGGCATGAGTGTGTGTGTTGTCTTTAGCGTAACTTAGTTTAAGTAGTGTGTGAGCCTAGCAGTTTGTTCGCATAGGAACTTACCACCACTATTACCATCACCTCAGACGTGGACTAGTCAGGGAATGTCACCTGAGTAATAGTTTTTCTAAAGCTGCCCAAGTTGACAGCTATCAAATCAAGTCCCAGTGGCGTAGTACTCGCGTTAGGATATGGAGGTGTTTTTCTAGGCTAGAATGTGGTCCCCTTATTCCGCCAAATATGGATATGAATACATTTTACAGCGTATTGTAGAGGAACAGCACGGAGACGATGATTGTATCACCACGACAATGCGTCCTGTTATAACATGGTATCTGAGACGCAATAGTTTGTGGAAAATAACATTCCTCAAATGGACTATCCTGCCCAGAGTCGTGACCTGAACCCAATGAAGCATCTTTTCGATAAGTCAGGACGTCGGCTTCACTGGAGATCCCATCTTCCAATATCACTAAATTTTGTGGATACTGCTCGTGGAGAAGAATGGGTCGCCATTACTCCACAGACATACAGACACCTCATTGACAGTCCCCGCAGCATTGTTAAAGTCGTCATAAAGATAAATCGTGGGCACATTCCATATTATGTGCTACTAATAAGTGTACATATACCTCTGATTACATGATATCTTTTGTAAGCACAGTAAACGGCAGTTTTCGGTAAAAATATTGATGTTTTGGGTAAACCATACTTTTCGGTTACCCGTGTTCTCTCGGATCCACAGCTTGCTATGTATCTATATCTACTTCTACATCTGCATCTACATGACTGCTATTCGTAATTGTCTGGTAGAAACTGCATAGGACGACTTTTAGACTATTTCTCGACCGTCCCACTCTCGAATAGCACGAGTGAAAAATGAACACCTAAACATTTCCGTTGGAGCTCTGATTTCTCTTATTTTATCACTGTAGTTATTTTTACCTTTGTAGAAGGGCGTCTACTAAATAGTTTGGCATCCAGCAGAAAGTTGAAGAATGTCATTTTGTTAAAAGATCTCGACGCAACGAAAAACGCCGATGTTTTAATGATTGCCACCCTGACTCGCTTATCATAACCGTGACACACTCTCCTCTATTCTGCAATAGTGCAAAACGAGCTGTGTGTCTTTTAAACTTTTTCTAAGTCCTTCGTAAATCGCATCTGCCAAGGAGCCCGTTCCACGCAGGAATACACAAGAGAGCAGACAAGCGTAGTGCAGGCACTCCCTTTAGTAGATTTCTTGTATCTTATAAACGTTCTGCTGATAAAACGCAGTCCTTTGCTCGCTTTCCCGACAGCGTTTCCTATTTGATGATTTCAGTATAGGTTGTCATAATTGAGTCCCCAAGTATTTAGTAGAACCGACACCCTCTTAGACTGTATATAATGTAAACGTAACTTAATGTTTCTTACTATTCATGTAGAGGACCTCGCACTTATTGTTCAGGATCTGTTACGCTTTTCGCACCATGCATATATCTTGTCTAAATAATTTTGAATTTAGTTTTGACCTGATGATGACGTCGTCATATGGTTAACGATTACAACTTCTACATACAATCTAAGAAATTGTTCCTAATTATTTGTATGGATTATTAACGGCGGAGGACCTATAAGACTTTTTGGGGAACAGCAGATATAACTTAGGTTTCACTAGATGACTTACTATTACTACAATCTGTGACCTTTCTGACAGGAAATCACTAATCCAGTCGTTGAAACGTATGTCAAGTAAGTATCGCGTCGAATATATGCTCACCTCCATATGTCCAATTACCTATGCTAACCTCCATGTGTCGCATTACCTTTTCACACACAACTACACAGCTGACGAATAAAAGTTTATTTCTGTGCATGCATTGGAGATGTGACTTATGTGAGCGACAGGAAGAGTTCTGTGAGGAGCGAAAAATGCCGTCTGCACAGTAACACCGCCGCCGGTAGCGCAACACGGAGGTGCAAAACGTTTTCTTAATAACGGAGAAAGCATTGGCGAGGGGAAGTAATTACGCGAATGGCGGACCTTCGCTCCTGTGAAGTGGGCGGCGTATAATCGCCGCGGATTCTGAGTCTGGCAGGCGATAGTGCGGGGGTGGTGGAGGCGGGGACGGCGCTCGATAGCGCGGCCAGCAGGCTGTGGAGGCGGCCGCGGCCGCGGCTGTACGCCGCGAAGGTCAGCCACGCCACGTCGTACGCAGCTGCGCGCCGCTGTCTCTCCCGATGCGAGGCGCCCCACACAACTCTATGTCGCCTCCTCAGCAGGGAGTCGCACTTCAGTAATTCCACCGTTAAATACACTGAGGAACCAAATCAGACTGCCGCCTGATGGCATTGCGGCCACATGACGCGGTAAGGAAAGCACACAGCGTGATTCCGCTATCCCCACCTGTGGGTTTCATGCAACCCACAACTCCTCCAAATACCGCGCACACGGTTTTGGTATTCTCTTGCTCGCTGCTCACAACTATTAGTTCCACAGAAAAAATGAAAAGAATATTTTCAAAGGAAATTTTGTACTGGGATATGTTTTCCCTAGAGGCCACAGTTTTCGAATCATTCAAGAAAAATCTACAAAAGTGACCATCAAACGTGTTTTTCTTGAAAAACTCGAAAACCATGGCCTCCAGCAAAAACTGCATTACATTTCCTACAAAAAAGATTCTGTTCATTTTTTCCGCAAGAATAATAGTTGGCATGTAGCAAGAGAGAGAGAGAGAGAGAGAGAGAGAGAATATGAACAGATTGCACGTGGTTTTTGAAGGCACTACCGGTTGTATAAAACTTATCTGTAGGGGCAGCTGAATTACCTGTATAAGCGGAGCAGAGGTGAAATGGTGAACCATTCTAGAGGTGACGCGGGTCGCAGGGGGGAAATGGCAGATTGTTACGGCGTCGTCAAAGGGACGAAGCTGGTAGGCTGTGGGCTTGCTACTGTCGTGAGCTTCTATGTGGTGGCTGAAACACATGTAGACGAAAAGGAGTTAGGTGTCCACCACTAATCATAGAATGCCGAGGTCAGAGGCAGGATAGGGAGCGATGTGCGGCAGACGCAGGCACAGGTGTTCTTCAGAACACTGTCCAGCAGTCATTCTTGTATATGGGGCTCTGCAGCAGACAACCCATAGGTATTCCACGTTGACCCAATGAAGTCGTCAATTACAACAGCTGTGGACATGGGATCATTGAGATAGAGCAGTAGATTAATGCAAACTTGTCAGACTTGATGTCCCACCTTAAAAGTGGGTGCATCTCCCTTGTTTCCGTTCGGACGCCCCTACTTATGGGTTTTATGCAACATGAAACATCTTCAAAAACCACGTTCAAGATTTTCATATTCTCGCACTCACTCTGCAGAAACTATTAGTTCTACAGAACAACGCATTTGAAGTTCACTTTTGTACGGTCTTCTCTATCGCGAACGTATCCCAGTATAAAATTTAATTACATTAAATTTTCTACAAAAAATCCTGTTCATTTTTTCTGTAGGGCAAATAGTTTGCTTCCGCGCAGAGTGGCCGCGCGGTTTGAGGCGCCATCTCACGGACTGCGCGGCCCTCCCCGCCTGAGGCTCGAGTCCTCCCCCGGGCATGTGTGTGTGTGTGTGTTGTTCTTAGCATAAGTTAGCTTAAGTAGTAAGTATAGGGACTGATGACCTCAGCAGTTTGGCCCCTTAGGAATTCACAAACATTCGAACATTTTTGAATAGTTTGCGCATAATGAGGAAGAGAATATGAAAACACTGCTCATGGTATTTGAAGGCGTTGCAGATTGCTTAAAACCAATAGATCGGGGCAGCTAAATCACACACACACACACACACACACACACACACACACACACACACACACACACACACACACACATCGTCCGAGGACCAGCATCTTCAGAATATACCATGGCCTATTTGTCCCACAAGAAACGATTACTAAGATTACCTTGTACTTGTATCCATAAGCACGCTCCGAGACTATCAGTCGTACAGAATACGAGATATTACAGCGAATACGCTGCGAAACACCACCACGTAAGCTTGCTACAATCTCGACCCACGGTCTGAAACTTCTGAAAAAAATATGAAAGTTGTTTTGAAAGAGCGAGTGAGTTGGAGCATACTGGAGTGTTACCAAAGTCGCAGTCCGATCCCCGGAAGGCGATGTCAGCCACCATGATTTGACGTTTACTTCAGGCTAGATAATTACGCAGCCAAGAGCTTCCCAAATATGCTACCCAAGCAAGTAACCCATATCGGGAAAACTACGATGTCATTTCACGTTGAACTGCGCGGCAATGAACGAAGCTATCGTGTCGTCATTTAGCGCCACTTGTACAGCCGTAACGGTTGCTTTGGAGGCCGTCGCTGCGACGGAAAGTGAGATTCGCCTATTTGCTGCTAAGATGTGTCGGGCACCGCAGGGAAAGCTATCCGTGTCGCCGGATTCCGCGACGTTCCCGGTTCTGGAGTGAAGTGGGTCAGATCGTCAGTGCGGTTAGCAAACCGCAGCGCGCTGCCTGCCACTGTCGACCCGCCACTCCCGTATCGAATGTCCGTTTCACTCAACGTCGTCTGATATCCAGGACGCTTTTCCGCGCGACCACATTTTCAGCGACCTCCCTCTATCGCGAAAGATGTCAACAGTTGCCGGATGGCGCGCGAGGAAAGAGGAGGCATTTCTCCCTGATTTCTGTGGGCTGTGGGCAACGAGTGGCAAGCAACGAGGGCTTCTGGGATAAACGACCTTGGAGTACTGATCTGCATAACAGAAGGGAGAGTAGCAAGATGAATAGTTGTAAATGTCAGAAGAATCCCTGACTGATCTGCCTTCGTAGGAAGAGGTGCTCGATGTTATGAGCTTCCAGTTTTGTTACATATCGATTTCCTGTCCTGCGTGCACCAGTTTGTCTACTCTGTGTAGGGCTGGTATACTGTGCAGCTGAACGTAGACTCCAGATATAGTATAGTTCTGGAAGAGCCAACTGCGGTAGCGACAATCTTTATAACATACACCTTCTTGGTGGTTGCGCTTTTCTTATCTTTTGGAGTAACAGTTTCTAGTACCACTACAGCTATCTGTAGAGATCCATCCTCCCTACATGACCGATCACCTTATTTGCCTTGTTTCTGTTATCTCTTCAACTACTATAATTCCTCTTATTGTACTGTTTCGCACATTGCCCATTCGATAAAATTCTTCTCCAAAAGTCAGTTTTCAGTACCAAGAATCATTGTCTCTTATTTAGTTTACCATTTATCCGCCTTTCGTGCTAACACTTCTAGCGATGGGTGAACACTGAAATGTTGTCCGTTTCTTGGTACTACTATCCGGAAGACATACTTTAACTATAGTATTTGTTGTTCATCTTTGATGTAATTCAATATTTACAACAAATTTAAATTGCACTTTTGAACTATACGCGGTTAAAATCATTTAAACGGACAAACTGTAACTGGTTGCATGTGACAGCAAACCAAACACTTCTCTCTCAAATCATAACTATTTGTGAGCACTTATTAATGCGGTAGAGGCAGAAGTAAAGCTGTGAGTACCGGGCGTGAGTCGTGCTTCGGTAGCTCAGTTGGTAGAGCACTTGCCCGCGAAAGGCAAAGGTCCCGAGTTCGAGTCTCGGTCGGGCACACAGTTTTAATCTGCCAACTGCCGAGGTGTACTGTTATTCGGAGTTCACGTTAATTTGTAGGTCACCCTGTAACTGATTACATGTAATAGACAAACTTAACAGTTTTCATTTATTCTCGTTAAACTGTAATTACTTTTTCCAAATTTGCACTTGGTTTTTTTCACTACTTGGTCTACGTACAAGTTGAATAACATGCGGGACACACTACAACCTGTCCTACTGTTTTATCAATTATTGTCCCCTTTTTATGTCCTCTCAACTATGTACGAGGTTTATTTCAAAAGTACTGCAGGCTATGCATGCACGAGGGTACGGTGGCTTCATCAAGTCGAAACACACGTCAGTTATGAGCGAGACTTTAGGCGTGACGGTCATACATATGTTTGCTGGTTCACGTGGCTGTGCCGTGAGTAATTAATTTTTAAAATGGAAGCAAATCGGATAATGCTTAGAGACCTGCGTACCTACGTCAAAATCGAATCCCTACGCGGAAAAAACTCAGCAGAAATTTACAGCGCTTTGAGAGACGTGTGTGGGAATAGTGTAGTGGATCGTAAGGCAGTATCACGGTGGTCTGCTCGTTACCGTGAAAGTCGGGTAAGCACTGAGGACAACACAGGAGGTGATAGGCCATCAACTGCAACAGGCTACCCCTCTCAGGTTATTGTTAATAACATTTTGAGAGGGGCTTGACGAAAAACACGTGAGTAAATAGCAAATGAGTTCAAAATGTCTGTCACTTCTGTTTACAGGATCGTGACTGGAAAGTTAAAGATGAGAAAAGTTGCTCTCAGATGGATCCCGCATGATCTGAGTGAAGAGCAAAAATCATGTCGCAAAAGAATCACAGAACAATTGCTTCAACGTAATCGAAGAGAAGGAGAACAGTTTCTGAAAAGGATTGTTTCACTTGATGAAACCTGGACACGATATTTTGAGCCAGAACTGAAGTCTCAGTCTTCACAATGAAAAACGTTTTGATACAATTGGTGGAGTCTCCAATGCGGTGACCCGAGTAATTGACAGTCCAACAATGAACGTGCCCTATCCGGAATGTAGAAGTTGCCAAAACGTTGGGAAACTGCCATAAGCAAGAACGAAGATTATATTGAAAGCCTGTAAAAGTATTTTGTAAAAAAATGTTTTTCAATTCTATTTTACAGTGTGTAGAAATTTTGAAATTACTCTCGTAATACCTTAGTAGCCCACATGCTGTCAGAGTGCGCGGGGTTGAATAGAACTCCGTGTCGAACTGTAAGAACTTATTTATTTATTCGTTTTTATAGCCTGGATCTTGAGACCTCATTTAAGTCGGACTAGGGACTTTATTTTTACTATGGACGCAAACCTAGTTTTAGATAACAGCGGTGCAAGAGAGTATTTTATGATCCCTGTTATAAGAGTGTGTGACACGGTGGCTCAGTGTAAGTGAAGGACAGTAAATACAAACTTCCCCGATTCTAGCTAAAGTCGCTCCAAGGACTTTCTGCCATTCATCTCTTTCAGCTCTCACAATGTTTTGTTAACTGTTAAAAAACGCAATTTGCCTGATGATTTGGAGTCCACGTTAACCTATACCGTTGCAACTACTTGAGTAAATAATTTCAAAGGCCGTAGACAGACACAGCACCTCCAACAGGAGGATGTCTAGTAAACAACTGTGGTAGTCAAACCAACATTCATGCTGGGGACAGCAATACCCTACAAATAGCATTTATTATGCGCCAGTGTGCGGCCCTTTTCTGTTTCCCTTTCTTGGGAACATTCTGGTAAGACAAAGAAATGTGTGTGAATTCCTAAGGTACCGAACTGCTGAACTGCGGCCCCTAGACTTACACACTACTTAAAGTAACTTATGCCAAGAACAACACACACACCCATGCCCAAGGGAGGACTCGAACCTCCGGCGGGAGGGGCAGCGCCATCCATGACATGGCACCTCAAACCGTGCGGCGTAAGGATTAATAACGTATCAGTTCAGCTTTAAAACACAATTCAGCAGCGATTCTGCGTGGAAAGAATTCGACAAGTCGATGGTAGATTTTTACGAGGTATGTGGCACCTGATGTCTAAGCACAGGCCCGCAATTCTTGGACATTCGGACCGGTCATTTTTGAAAGAGGACATAGCACTGACCAACGTGCAAGATGTATTCGGTCGGGTTGAGATCGAGCGAATTTGATATCCAAGACATCAACGTGAGTTCTTTCTCATATTTCTCAAAAGCCTGTAGCATGATTCTGTTCTTGTTATACTGACCATTATCGTGCTGGAAGATGCCATCGGTGTCAGTGAAGGACGCAGTGGACCAACTAATGTTCACGTAGTCCACAGGTGCCACGATGCCTTCGATTATTACACTGACACAAGTCCCAAACAAGGCTATGTGAATGTCTCTGGTAGCATAATGCTGCCGTTAGCGGCATGCGATCGCGGCGCGGTGCATTTTCCGATCATCTGTTCGCCAGAGTGACGGTCCGGAGAAATAAGAAACGTCATTCATTCGACGAAGTGACCAGTTTCCATTATTCCACGGTCGTAACCCGATGATCCCGTGCGCCTTGCAGCCGTAACTATCGAAGTCGTCGGATCAGCATGGAAAGAGCCCATGTGAAACAATATGCGCTGAACGATGTTCTCCTAAACACTTACGCCTGCGCCATTACTGTACTGTATCGTCAGACCCGCCACAGATCGCTGGGTGCACTGCTTTACATAGCGCGCAAGCCTCCGCCTGAGATCTGAGATTGGGTGTGGACGTCTTATGCCTTGTAGCCCGCTGGTAGTTTCAGTGTCCTTCAACAAGCATCCATAGATGCTGACCACAGTAGCACATCAGTGTCGACCAGGAGCGCTGTTTCCAGTATGCTGGCTCGTGACGATCTGCCTTTTTCCAAAGTCCCATACGTTGTAGATTCTCCATCTTGCGGCTCGAACTGTCACAGGAATGATTCTGGATTCGTTTCTGTTTGGCTTATACACTGAGACGTCATGGGATAGGCCTACCTCCAAACATCGTGTCGGACCTCGTCTTGCCCGACATACCGCACCAGCTCGACGTGTCATGGAGTCAACAAGAAGCCTGTGGAAATGATAATTAATTGAAACCCTCAGCTGCCGACAGGTGTTGTTGATATACGTCGATGGAAACACCTGAAAATGTGTACCCCGACGGGACTCGACCCCGGGATCTCCTGCTTACATGGCAGTCGCTCTATCCATTTGAGCCACCTAGGACACAGATGAATAGCGCGACCGCAGGGACTTATCCCTTCCACGCTTCCCGTCAGACCCACATTCCCAACTGTCCACACTCTACATACGTAATGTACCTAATAGATATTTGCCCATCCACTCATTACTCGGACACAGAAAGGTGACGATTCCCGTAAGAGTTCGGGCAACCTGTGCGCATTCGCACAGACGAAGGTCAATGGCTGTGTAGCCCTGCGGAAATATTGAGCCAAGTTGCCTCTACAGCCGGCCCTAATTGCGAAAGTGTTCCCGGTGACCTCTCGATTATGTCCCATAAATGGTCAGTGGGATTCGTGTCGGACGTTTTGGGTGGCTAAAACATTTGCTGTAATTTTTCAGAATGTTCTTCAAACCAATTGCGAACAGTTGTGGCCCGGTGACATGGCGCATTGTCTTCCATAAAAATTCCATTGTTGTTAGGAAACACGAAGTCAATGAATGGCTCCAAATGGTCTCCAAGTAGCCGAATATAACCATTTCCAGTGAATGATCGGTTCAGTTGGACAAGAGGAGCAGGTCGCGGTTTTATAGTCGTCTGGGATCCGACCGTTACGGCCACGAGCACACGAGAGGCGCTGCAGGCGATGTGAAGCAAGTCCATTAACGCCACATTTTACCGCACTGTCCTAACGAATGCGGTGCAGTCTGGAACCGCGCGACCGCTAGGTTTAAGTAGTTCTAAGTTCTAGGCGACTGATGACCTCAGCAGTTATGTCCCTTAGTGCTCAGAGCCATTTTTTCGTAATCACGAATACGTTCGTCTTATGTCCCACATTGATTTCTGTGGTTATTGCAAGCAGTGTAGCCTGTCTGTTAGTACTGGCAACTCTACGGAAGCTCCTCTGCTTTCGGTCGTTAAGTGAAGGCCGTCGGCCACTGCGCTGTCTGCGGTGAGAAGGAATGCCTGAAATTCGTTATTGTTGTCACACTCTTGACACTGTGGATCTCGGGATATTGAATTCCCTAACTAGCCCCGACTACCATTACGCGTTCAAAGTCTATTAATTCCCGTCGTCCGGCCACAGTCACTTCGGAAACCTTCCCACACGAATCGTATGACAGCTCCACCAATGCACTGCCCTTTTGTTCCTTGTGTACGCGATACTATCGACAACTGTATACGTGCAATGCGCTGTCCCATGACTTTTGTCATATCGGTGTATCTTTGTGGCGTGTACGTGCCCGCAATCCTACAAGCGGCATTCATTCTGGCGGTGAGCAGTGGTCACATTGTGTTGACTCGTCAGTATATGAATTAGACGTTTGTGTTTGGAGAGTGGATTGCCCGGCTTGGACGGAGGTGCGGCGGGCGCCGGCGCGCCGCGGCTGGAGCCTTTATCACAGACGGCGCACGGCTGGGCTCTGCGCGTCGCGACAGCCGGCTATTTCCGTCGCGTCCCATTCCAGCCAGCCCTCCCGTGTTTGTGTCTGCCGCCGCCACAAAAGCGCCGGCACGGTTTTGTGCACATTGTACGGCGCGGTTGTTCCAGGGGGCGGGCGTGAATTTTATCTCTCGCGACAAAGCGCGTCCCACCGCGGCGCCCGCCGTGTACTGTATGCGGTGCCTGCTTTGCAAACGGCCGCCGCCAAAAAACAAGGCACGGCTATCTTTTCTCGAGATGGAAATATCCGTACGCTGTTGCTACACCTACATATTTCATTTGTAACGCATACACGTCTCCTGTTCGCCCTCGGCACAAAATTCATTCACGCTCCTGCATTCCTGGTATAGACGTGTGATCGCAACTCCTGAGGGAAACAACGGCTAATGGGATATTCCACCAACACAGACCTCAGGGATGCCGGCACGGTAACTCAGCGTGTTCGGTCAGAGGCTTCGCTGCCCTCTGTAATAAAAAAACTGAGTTAATGGAACAACGACGAACTGAAACGGGCGTCTTGCGACGTCCGCACCGAGCAGATGCAACGAACGAAAACGAACAAAACTAACAAAATGAGACTACAAAAAAAAAAAATCCAGCTCAGTGGTCGCGCGGTAGAATGCCATCCGAGGTGCCCGGGTTCGATTCCCTGCTGGGTCGAAGATTTTCTCCTCTCGCGGAGTTTCTTCATCATCATTTCATCCTCATCGATACTCTAGTCGACAAGGCGGCGTCAACTAAAAAGTCTTACACCGGTCTATCCGACAGGAGGCCCTAGTCGTAAGACATTTAATTTCATTTGTTTTTGTAGGCGAGTAATAGAGAGAGTAATGGAGAAGAATCTCAGCGAGGAGCAGTTTGGCTTTAAACGGAATACGGGCACCAGGGATGCAATAGGGTTCCTACGAATCTTGCGAGAAAGGTTTATTAAAAAAAGGAAGAGACCTATATATGTGCTTCATCGATCTAGAAAAGGCATGTGACAATGTGGTTTGGAACAAGCTGGCGACTATAATGAGGGAAAAGAGAGTGGACTGCAAAAACAGAAGCCTTGTAAACTCATTCTATCTTAATCAAAAATTTTCAATTAAAGTGAGAGGTGAAAAGGAGCAAGACAAGGATGCTGTCTATCGCCTACTAGTTTCAACCCCTACCTGGAAATATGACTGACCAATGCTCATTAGATGGCAAAGGCGTAGAAACTGGAGGAAGAAGAATAGGGTGTTCGAGGTTTGCTGATGACATGGTTCTTCTAGCCTCAGGCGATAAAGAATTACAGGATTTGGTGGACACCATTGAAGCTAACGGAAAAAAATATGGAATGAAAATTAACACAAATGAAGCAAAAGTATTGGCACTAGGAAGAAATAAGGAAATAAAAATTATGCTGAATGGAGATATATTAGAACAGGCGCAAAATTTTAAGTATTTTGGAAGCATGATAGACACCGACTGGAAGTGCACCACAGAAATTAAGGATAGCAATGGCAAAAGAGGCGTTTTATAAGAAAAGGAGGATTTTCTTCAGCGGTCTGGACAGAGAATTCAGGAAGAGACTCATAAAATGTCTTGTATGAAGTGTTCTGCTATATGGCGCTGAAACATGGACTATGAGGAAGAAAGACAGAGAAAGGCTGGAGGCTTTTGAGATCTGGGCATGACGGAGGATGGAAAGAGTAAGTTGGATGGATTGCGTAAAAAATGAAGAGGTATTGAGAGGATTGGGAGAGAAAAGACAGTTACTAGAGGTAATAAAGAGAAGATAAATAAATTGAATTGGGCATATATTAAGAAAGAATGACGGACTGATAAAAACAGTTTTAGAACGTTATGTAGAAGGGAAAAGTAAGCGAGGAAGGAAGACATTCCAGATACTGGATGACATGATGGACGGTACAACATACAGCAGCCTTAAGAAGGAAGCAAAAGATCGCAGAAAATGGGGAGACAAAGGACCTGCTAATATAGCAGATAACTGATAATAATGAATAGAGAGAGGCATCTTTTTTTTCGCAACAACAGATAAAAGCGAATTCCAACTGCGCCTCTAGATGACACCTTCTTTTTTTAACATGTGATAGAAAAAACTTGTAGTGACTGTATTTTCAGATGCCAAAATGACCGACAACGAATAAGCTGACCTTCATAACTTATTATTTATTTATGAAGTACGAAAAGGCTTTCGACATGAAGAGACTGGCTGGAAGATATTTTAACAGGACGATACATACCAGCACAACTCAATAATGCAATAAAGGAACTGTATAAAAGCAGTTCTATAGGAATGAAAACAAATGAACTTACTGCTAACAGCTAACACAACGAAACAGATAAGGGAGCTCTGTGTCACCCACACTATTTAAGACGTACGTAGACATCATCGCCGTAAGGTGGAAGATGGATTTGAAGAAATATTTTTATGATACGTGTCAATGATTTTACATTGGTATTTAAGGATAATAAACTAGTCATAAGTACTTCAAAACATGAAGCACATAATGCTCTAGATAAACATGAAAACAGAAATAAAAAACTTCAAATAGTCTTGATCGCTTTTATATAGGACTTATTTAGGCTACCGGTTTTAGCAAAATATAACCTCTGAATTGTGTCACGATATATTGTGCACATGGACGAAATTCTTTGAATTGTAGTGCACAAGTTCCAAGTAAGGCAACATAGTTTGTTGGAACCGTTAATCTGAATAAATGATCTACAAAAGCGACAGTAGCTGCTTAAAGATTTTTACTTCTGTTTTTCTATTCATCTAGCTCGTCCTCAATTAGAACAATGTCAAGGATATGCACTCTGCACAATGTTATTATAGATTATAGTTCTTCTTGTTGTTTCTGTCCGAAGACTGGTTTGAAGCACCCCTCTACGCTAGTCTGTCCTATACAAGCCTCTTCGCATATGCATAACTACTGCAACCTACATCCACTTGAACTCCTGTCTGTAGCCCAGTCTCGGCTAACCTGTACAATTTTTACCCCCTGCACCTCTTTCCACTATTAAATCGACGTCCCCTTGATACTCCTGGATTCGCCGTACCAACCGATACCTTCTCCGATAAATTTCTTTTCAATCCAGCTCAGTTCAGTACCTCCTTATTAGTTACTCATTGTAGTCACTTCGTCTTCAGTGTCAAGAAGACTTACTATCGGAGTTCTAACGAAATTTATTTTGTCAATTGTAGAGTATACCACGTCTCGGTGTGAGGGTTACGAACGTTAGAAATAATACGGTATTTGAAAACGAGTGCTAAATGACTTCAGTAGTAGAACTGACGATAAGCGATCGACAATAACTGTTCGTGACCGAAATAGTGGCCACCACATTCCATAACGTTTGAGATAGTGAATTATAACTTAGCAGCCGAAGTTCACTAAATGGGCTGTAGGTTCAACTATTCCACTTCATTACAGTCTCGACAGTAAAATACTTTGTCCCTGTGTGTTTTTTATTTTAATCGCCACTTCGCAAGCGCACAAACCACTGTCTTGCTACAGGTTACAGTCCGCACTCTTAAATGTTCTAACTCTAAACTGTGCCTACTTATAATACATTGTCCTCGCTGCTTTCCCATTACTTTCACACTGTCGCATCAAACAGCACACAAATATTAGTAAAGAATAGCACATTCTATAGGAATGAATGATTTTTACTTCCTGTATTCAGTTAGTTTCACAGATCCACAAAATCAGCAATTGCATCACGAATTCTCGACGACGATACAACAGTTTCACAACTGCCTTGTCGCAGTGGCAACACCGGTTCCCGTCAGATCATCGAAGTTTAACGTCGGCCAGTGTGATGCACTCAGCCCTTAGGAGGAAAACTGAAGAGCTCGTTGACTGAGAAATAGTGGCTCCGGTCACGAAAACTGACACATGGCCGGGAGAGCGGTGTGCTGACCACATGCCCCTCCATTTCCGGATCCAGTGACGCCTGTGGGCTGCGGATTACGCGTTGGGCCTTCATGGCCTGTTCGGCCAGAGTTTAGTTTTTAATACAGAAGTCTTAAGGTAAAACTTCACATATTACAACCGAGGGGAAGAGAAAAATACCTGTATTTAAATATACAAATGTTTAAATATGCAAATGCCATCTGTATGTCGTGCAAGATATGTTTGTCACAATATTCTAGAGCAATAATTTTACTATTTTGTTCCCTGGTATAAAACGTATGGCCTTGTGTGGAACTGCATATGGGACCCTGGACACGATGCACTTGCTGCCGTGACTCAGCAAACCTCTGAAAACCAGTGTGCAGCTTGGTGTGTTGGAAGCGAGCTCCGGATTGCACGTTATTGCCCTGACCTCTTCCTTCCACATCAGTTCGATTTTTCTCCCAACTAGTTGTTAATGTATTAGATTCGGGTGTCATGTTAGAGACTTTGTCTTATCGATTGCATCTATCGGTCCTCGCTGCTTATTACTGGCGTTTATCAAGGCAGCTTCTGGTACTTTGCAAAGATATGCCCACGGGCGTAGTAGCATGCCGGCATATATCCTTTTGCGTTTATGCGTCCACACAAGTTCGAAGATGGAACGTCTCGTCCGAATACTACCTTCTTGCAAGCTATAAAGTTGTAACCGCTGATATGCGGACGCGGCTAACCGTCGAAGTTTCCGACTAGTGCCTACTCTGTGGTTTTCTGAAAAGACCATTGTTATCGCTGACCGGAAGCATCTGCGGCCACAGTTCGCCGTCGTTCTATTTGATACAGAAACACTGGACGTCTTTCCCCACTCCTGGGGACCAGAGAGGCGTCACGTAGAGGAGAAATTGTGTACAATTTTGCAGAGATTCGTTCCTAATCGTGTGAAGAATTCTTGATGAGAGCACTACTATATTTCTAATGACAAAATTTACTTTTTAATACGTCAGAATGCTGGAAGGGACGTTTTTTTTTCCTGTCTTGAGAGATTGGATGATCTGAGCGCTACGAACTACAGACCCCATCATGCAGGTAACACTAAATAATTTATCTCATTGCATCCTGGCCCAGCAAGAAAGATTCGCTTTTTTTACGATGGTTACTTATTAATTGTGCCCCTTCTCTCGGTAACAATTTATGTGTTTTTACAATTGAAAATACTGCATATGTCGGACTGTCTGCAGGACATCCGGCCTAAAATCCTGGTACGGAACGAAACCTCAGTTGTCGCAACACGTTGCACGATCAGCGTTCCTATATAGATTTTGTTGATACAGCTTCAAGTCATTGATTTCATGGATATCGACAGTAATAATTGCGTTAAATAAAATGAAATCAGTTGATAAGATACACTCATCGTTTAATATCGTTCACAGAAGCTATGAAATTTTTTTTCTGTGTCCATCAAAAAGTATACAACCCGAAGACATCCTTAAAATGAACATTTCAGTGTATAGAAACGAACTGTCAACGAGTTATGTGGACTTGGAATGGTGTTCGATATATCGTGAAATGTGTAATACCTTAAATTTTAGAGTCAAACGTTTTGCAAAAATAGTAAATATGCAAAATATTGGCCCGAATTCTGAAAGCACAGAGCTTTTTCAGCACTTCGTACTTTAAGTGGGATGGAGCTCAAATCACGTTGTTACGACAAATGTTATTTTTGCTCAAAGGCCGTTTGTGTAGATTTATGAATGTCATATGACAACACTCCTCTTTCACAAATTATGGAATGTGTTATTGCTAATACTTCGTACGCTTTGGAAAAAGAACATTGCTGAGTCAATATTTCGGTTGATAACCTTAAAATTACTAACCATTAAATTACTAGCACCTCTGCGTACTATAACTTGTAGAAAACATTGCTTCCAATTACTTTTTAATAGTTTCTGAAACATTAACGCAGTCGTTACCAAACTTTTCCTGTGACGGAACAGTCAGAAAGTCCAGGTAACTTTGCTTTATTCAGTGATTACTATAATTTTAAATTGTAACTAATAACACAGATATCATAACAAAATTTAAAAAAAAACAGGAAAAAATGTCGAAAACACCGCCGTGTTATTAACAGTCTTCACGGAGCACTTATTCAGTTCCTACATAATACTGCGGAAAACAGTTTGGAAAACCTTGCATTAGGGTAATCATCTTGGTGCTACACCCCGCGTCTACAGTAGTACACAATAGCTCCAATTCTTTCCTGTCTGTCATTTCCCAACTCATATGTCGTTTTCACACATAAAATGAATGTTAGCTTATTTCAGTCTCGATCGGAGGTAACAGGCCTTTCCAGTCTCTTACACAATAAAAGTCACTTCAGTCACAGAAAAATTACGATAGTTCTTTACCTAATACCCCTTGAGGAATTTCGTGGCCCGATCCCCAATGGATTCGAAAGTTAAACACTTTCACTCTTCTTCTTAATTGTATATTCACGAAATTGTATCAAAACACATAAACGCAAATGTACCTAGAGACTTCTTACGGAGCGACACTGGATATATTTGCCTGTCGCCGACGATTTGCAGTTCCGTCCTTTTCCGCCAGAAAGAGCCGGAGACTCCGACAGAAATCGTGTGAAACTTCACTTTCCGGTAAAGCCATTGCTTGATTATATTGAGCCTGACTTGTGTCGTCATCGTCTCTACACAAGTTATTAAGATAGACGGAACAAAGAAGTGGTAAATGCGTCGCTTCGCAGTAGCTATTTCATCAGTGTATGCTACCTCCGTAGCCGACCGCGGTGGTCTAGAGGTTCTAGGCGATCAGTCCGGAACCGCGCAACTGCTACGGTTGCAGGTTCGAACCCTGCCTCTGGCATGGATGTGTGTGGTGTCTTTAGGTTAGTTAGGTTTAAGAAGTTCCAAGTTCTAGGGGACTGATGACCACAGATGTTAAGTCCCATAGTGCTCAGAGCCATTTGAGCTACCTCCATAGGCAGACTTTGTTTCGATGTGTCTCGCTGTCATCTATTGCTAAACAAAGCTTAAGCGGTGAAGCCGTGTGCATAGCGGCAAGAACGGAAGATGAGGATCGTTACAAACATGGCACAAAGTCAGGACGGTGAAGGAAATCTGCCGTGTTCTTTTCAAAGGAAACATCCCGACATTTATATTAAGCGATTTAGAGAAACCACGGTTAACCTAAACATAGATGCCCAGACGGGGAATGCAATGTCTTACTACTGCGCCCCTTGCTGTGCTGCATTTTGGAGAGAAACTGATGAAGCTACCCGCATGCCCACGGCAAGTAAGTAGTACACTGGTTGCAGCATATAACAACTACCATAAAATATCTGCTTACTCGTAACGCGTGACTACATCTTTTGCGATGCCAAAGTCCTTTTTCAGAATTGAGTCGACTATACTGCCGTACTCTGCCAACATGTGTTAGTTACATAAGACGAAAATCCCGTCTATTGCCGCCTAAATACACTTTTTGGATAATTCATAGATGCTAAGGTACGTTAGAGTAGACAACACTGTAATCGGCTGCGGGGAGGTACTGTGGCTGATAATAAGATTTATAAAAAAAAATGGTTCCAATGGCTCTGAGTACTATGGGACTCAAGTGCCGTGGTCATCAGTCCCCTAGAACTTAGAACTACTTAGACCTAACTAACCTAAGGACATCACACACATCCATGCCCGAGGCAGGATTCGAACCTGCGACCGTAGCAGCAGCGCGGCTCCGGACTGGAGCGCCTAGAACCGCACGGCCACCGGGGCCGGAATAATAAGATTTAAAACTGGCCACTTGTTTACTTCTGTGTTTACGCAATTGTGCGGTTATCAGGTTTACAGCGACACTTGTATTGGAGTCAGAAAGGAAGTAGGAGATTGTAAAGGGGGAACTGACACGCGCGCGGCGAACAGTTGCGCTTTAATTTAACGTTCCTTGTTTTGAACTAGAAATTTCTTTGAATTCTGCTTATATTCAGGAAATGAATGTTGGGCATACTATTTCTTACATATCTAGACATACTTCGGGCTGGGGTTTCACAACCGCACTTAGGTATATTACATATTGTGTCTATAGTACGCTGTACACTCCGTTGGTTAGTCCGTCACTTAGGCCAACTATGTGCCTACTGTGTGCTGTGTCTGCAACAGTTAATAAAAGGCCCCATGATCGGAACACTAAACTAAAGAACGAAGCATTTCATGGTAACAGAAAATCGACACACACTTCTTCAGTGATGAAACATTACGTGGTCGCAATGAAAATACACCGCTCTAGTGTTTTAAATTGCAGGATTTGTGCCGGTCTTTGTTCTCAAAAATGTTTATTTTTTAATAGTTCCGCCCCGCGATGTTACCCTTGGTCAAACTTTTATTTATTAAAAAAATGCGGCGGTATGTATTTATTCCAAACTTATATTAATTTATCTCCACCTTCACGTTTCTCTGTCCACCTCCTCTTTCCCCTCTCTCTGTTCATCTTCTTTCCCCATCTGTCGGTCTCCTCCATCCGCAGTCTCTGTCGACCCTCTCCTCGCCCCTCTCCCTGTATATTTTCTCCTCCACTGTAACTGTCCATCTCCTCCTTCCCCATCTCTATCTCCTCCTCCCTGCTTCTCTCTCCACCTTGCCGCCCCCTCTATAATAAGATGGTAGTTCTTACACCCACACTGTTTCTTCCAGATCGTAAGTAATATGTGTACCAAAACTGGTTGAAATCGTTCCAGGGGTTTAGTATGAGCTTCTTACCTATAGCTTTGCTCACGAACCCACATGTCAAATATATTTCACCTATACGAGGGTTATTCGGAAAGTAAGGAATGATCTGTCGCGAAATGGAAACCACAGTGAAAATCTGATGACTCTTTGCGCAGATGTGTTGGCAGTGTCTGTAGTATGCGTATAATTCCCGTCCCGTTGCTCTTCTCAGTTTTGAGCCAAGGGTGAGTGCGTAAAAGATGCCTAGAACAATAGCGTCTCCCACCAAGTATGGGTGCCTGCTAAGAGATTTCGCCTGATTTCGTGCAACCCCACATAGCATAAGTGTGATGCAGTTCCTTCTTCATGATAGTTTTTTGCTGCACACTACAGAAACAATGAGGACGCTCCTGCAGCGGTTTCGATGAGAACTGTTTGATCACCCACCCTACAGTCCGGACTTGGCTCCCTCCGATTTTCATCTCTGTCGATCCTCATTGCAAAGTTGGTTCAGCGCTGCGACAGATGTCTAAGTCGAATCATCGACTATGTAGACAAGTAGCTGGAAGGCATAGCTATGTGTTGCAAATAGAACAATTCCGATTTTCCCTGTGGTTTCCATTTCGCGACCGATCGTTCTTACTTTCCGAATAGCCCTCGTATTTAATATATTTCACACGTCTTTGTGCACATATTTCACCTGTACCTCTAGCGAATTTGGCCCAGGATTTTCATTTTCGCGGAGCTCAATGTTTCTGAATTCGTATCTCCTGATGTATGTGTCGTACAATGATGTAATTTTGCAGGTACGACCAGTGGTGCTCTGCGAAATATGTTGTGAATAGAGTTAGTAGTAAGGAAGTACTAAAACAAGAAAATCATGCGTGATGCGATAGTTTTTCACGCATCGTGTATTTGATGACATATCTCCTGAACTATGAGTCTTACAATGATACGTTTTTGTGAGCACATTCAGCCGACAAATGTGGATGCTGTCTGCGGATTGTGCTGCGAATATAATTAGCAGCAAAGGTAATAGATTTATACGACATACATGGCGTGGAAGTTTTTGACACATCTCAGTGTTTATGATGTCATATCCTCTGAACCACGTGTCGTACAATGATATAATAATAAATCAAAACGTCATTCTTCATGCGACGGTTTTATTGCATGAACAGTGAAAATGTAGTAAGCGATAAATTTTCTTTCATGTAATCATTTTGTGCGAGTTGTCATCGAGAAAAAGTTTTGTAAAGGTTTGATGTTATGCGTAAAGTTTGTAGTAAGTCACTAACTGCTCTCATTCACAAATACGGGATGGCTGAAGTATGGGTATTCGCACGTCGTAAGCTACACCTCTTTTCCACATCCACTCCTTTAATAGTGTTGCGTACATAGTTCCGCGTAGTCAGCGCATACACAACCTTCCCACTAGAGCGCGCCACGCTAAACACTACAGCGCAGGCGCAGCGCTCGTCCATCCCCGCACTACGAGATGGCGCTGCCATTGAGACGGACCAAATTATGCTTCCGCCGACCCGCGTATTAATATGTAACGCAGCCAGTGAGATTGCTGCTAACGAAGAACCTTTTCTCCTCGCAGATCACACTCGCACAGTGATACCTGAACGTTCGAGGTATTATAACGAGTGTACAGATCTCCGATTAGTTAGTCTGCATTTGTCTGCACCAGCCTGCACCAGTCTGCATTTGTGTGCACCAGTCTATAGTCAAGTTTCAGTCTGCACCTAATAAGATTACCATATTCCTGTACATAGCCATGAAGATACATGTATAGACACTTTTGTCAAGTATCAGAGATATATGTGAGAATAAGATTAACGTACCAATACCAAGGGAACTTCAGGTTTTCAATTGTAAATAGCATCCAGAACCAAGTTAAGTAATTTTTATGCTTGTTATTTTAATAAATGTGTGTGAAAATTAATCAAGTTCTGTTTAAAGTTGGTCACCATCAATCTGCTACTCTAAGCGTGCAAGTGGCATTTCTATCGTCTGACCTAACGGCAAAAGATAAACATGCCACGATAAGACCACGAGACATATTGCTCACACTCGCCTACTTTATTAGAGCGACAAGTCAAATAATTTGATGGTGTGTGTACTGAAGGTCTTACAGTACGCACACCACAAATAGTTAGGTAAAATTAAGGTACCTCTTTGATAATTCAGGGTATAAGCTATCTGCGTTTCAAATTTCATCCAAATCCGTACAGCTCTTTCAGCGTGAACGAGTAACAAACGTACTCATATACAAACATACACATAAACTTTCGATTTATGATATATGTAAGGTTTGATTATTAGTTCTGCTCGATTACAGCCACCTTCTGATCGGCTGTATTAATAAAAACAGCGTGCGGGATTCGTACAGACGTCTGTCTTTCAGTTTCAATTTTTTTTTTAATTTCGCGATGCTCCTGCCCTGGCCTAAATTTTTTATGTCTTATGTACCGTTATAATAACACAGACCAATCTGATCAAAACTGATCGAAACCAGTAATCAAAGAAAATATGAAAACCGTTGCAAGCAAAGACTGATAAAAATATTAGTTTTGTAAAATATTGTATGGTCTTACTCTCCTCTCTTGACAAGGCGTGCTAAGGACTAGGGAACAACGAGTCGATAGCTGTACTGGTGCTGAAGTGCAGTACTGGCCATTAAAATTCCTACACCACGAAGATGACGTGCTACAGACAAGAAATTTAACCGACAGGAAGAAGATGCAGTGATATGCAAATGATTAGCATTTCAGAGCATTCACACAAGGTTGGTGCCGCTGGCGACACCTACAACGTGCTGACATGAGGAAAGTTTCCAACCGATTTCTCATACACAAACAGCAGTTGACCGGCGTTGCCTGGTGTAACGTTGTTGTGATGCCTCGTGTAAGGAGGAGAAATGCGTACCATCACGTTTCCGACTTTCATAAAGGTCGGATTGTGGCCTATCGCGATTGAGATTTATCGTATCGCGACAATGCTGCACGCGATGGTCGAGATCCAATGACTGTGAGCAGAATATGGAATCGGTGGGTTCAGGAGGGTTATGGAACGCCGTGCTGGATCCCAACGGCCTCGTATCGCTAGCAGTTGAGATGACAGGCATCTTATCCGCACGGCTGTAACGGATCGTGCAGCCACGTCTCGATACCTGAGTCAACAGATGGGGACGTTTGCAAGACAACAACCATCTGCACGAACAGTTCGACAACATTTGCAGCACCATGGACTGTCAACTCGGAGACCATGTCTGCGGTTAACCTTGACGCTGCATCACAGGCAGGAGCGCCTGCGATGCTGTACTCAACGACGAACCTGTGTGCACGAATGGCAAATCGTCATTTTTTTGGGTGAATCCAGGTTCTGTTTATAGCATCATGATGGTCGCATCCATGTTGGGCGACATCGCGGTGAACGCACATTGGAAGCGTGTATTCGTCATCGCCATACTGACGTATCACCCGGCGTGATGGTATGGGGTGCCATTGGTTAAACGTCTCAGTCACCTCTTGTTCGCATTGACGGCACTTTGAACTGTGGGAGTTACATTTCAGATGTGTTACGACATTCGATCCCTGCGAAACCCTACATTTCAGTAGGATAATGTACGACTGCATGTTGCAGGTCCTGTACGGGCCTTTCTGGATACAGAAAATATTCGACTGCTGCTCTGGCCAGCACATTTTCCAGATCTCTCACCAATTGAAAACGTCTGGTCAATGGTGGCCGAGAAACTGGCTCGTCACAATACGCCAGTCACTACTCTTGATGAACTGTGCTTTCGTGTTGAAGCTGCATGGGCAGCTGTACCTGTACACGCCATCCAAGCTCTGTTTGACTCAATGCCTAGGCGTATCAAGGCCGTTTTAAGGCCAGAGGTGGTTGTTCTGGGTACTGATTTCGCAGGATCTATGCACTCAAATTGCGTGCAAATGTAATCACATGTCAATTCTAGTATAATATATTTGTCCAATGAATACCCGCTTATCATGTGCATTTCCTCTAGGTGTAGCAATTCTGATGGCCAGTAGTGTAGTTCTGAAATGCGCAGTTGTCGTGCAGGCCTAGATGGCGCAGTAGTTGGGCTCGGCGGGGCGGCGTCGAGCCGGGGCTATCTGGCGACCTCGCGGCGATAGCGGCCAGCGCCGACATGCGCCGCCAGCGGACACGCGTCGCGTTTCGCAGGCCGTATCTGTCGCTCTTCCGGTGAAACCTGTGCGGCCCGCTAGCGGCCGTGCCGACTCCGTAATTGCGACACACCAACGGCACGGCGCGCCTAACCGGGGAGCCTTCCAAACTATGCCGGAACTAACGTTCCCAGTACTAAACGACGCTAGCGCCATGTCGTTGAATTCGACCTAGAGTTATGTCTCTCTCAGAGGAACAATTAGTCCCTGTACACAGCCGCAACTAGCGGGTAATTCGACTACTGAAACTTTGCGGTAGGACACCTGATGCGCTGATGCAGCCCTGGAGAATGGCGTATTGTATCACAGCCGTCTACAATACGAGCACGAAGAGTCCCTACATTTGGTACCGGGGTTGTGTAGACAAGAGCTTTCAAATGCCCCCATAAAGTCAAGAGGGTTGAGGTCAGGAGAGCGTGGAGGCCATAGAATTGGTCCGCCTCTACCAATCCATCGGTCACCGAATCTGTTGTTGAGAAGCGTACCAACACTTCGACTGAAATGTGTAGGAGCTCCATCGTGCATGAACCACATGTTGTGTCGTACTTGTAAAGGCACATGTTCTAGCAGCACAGGTAGAGTAACCCGTATGAAATCATGATAACGTGCTCCATTGAGTGTAGGTGGAAGAACATGGGGCCCAATCAAGACGTCACCAACAATGCCTGCCCAAACGTTCACAGAAAATCCGTGTTGATGACGTGATTGCTCAATTGCGTGCGGATTCTCGTCAGCCCACACATGTTGATTGAGAAATTTACAATTTGATCACGTTGGAATGAAGTCTCATCCGTAAAGAGAACATTTGCACTGAAATGAGGATTGACACATTGTTGGATGAACCATCCGCAGAAGTGTACCCGTGGAGACCAATCAGCTGCTGATAGTGCCTGCACACGCTGTCCATGGCGCGGAAACAACTGGTTCTCCCGCAGCACTCTCCATACAGTGAGGTGGTCAACGTTACCTTGTACAGCAGCAACTTATCTGACGCTGACATTAGGATTATCGTCAACTGCGCGAAGAATTGCCTCGTCCATTGCAGGTGTCCTCGTCGTTCTAGGTCTTCCCCAGTCGCGAGTCATAGGCTGGAATGTTCCGTACTCCCTAAGACGCGGATCAATTGCTTCGAACGTCTTCCTGTCGGGACACCATCGTTCTGGAAATCTGTCTCGATACAAAAGTACCGTGCCACGGCTATTGCCCCGTGCTAATCCATACATCAAATGAGCATCTGCCAACTCCGCATTTGTAAACATTGCACTGACTGCAAAACGACGTTCCTGATGAACACTAACCTGATGTACTGATGTGCTAGATGCTAGTACTGTAGAGCAATGAGTCGCATGTCAACACGAGCACCGAAGTCAACATTACCTTCCTTCAATTGGGCCAACTGGCGGTGAATCGAGGAAGTGGAGTACATACTGACGAAACTAAAATTAGCTCTAACATGGAAATTAAGCGTTTCCGACACATGTCCACATAACATCTTTTCTTTATTTGTGTGTGAGGAACGTTTCCTGAAAGTTTGGCCGTACGTTTTTGTAACACGCTGTAATCAGCCAGGAAATTTCAAAACATCGAATACTCCTCTGGAAAATGACAGATTCAGTCTGGCATTCATTACTGTCAAAGTTTCCCACCAAGAATTTGGCATCAGAAGTAAGCAGACTTGACGGAGCCGTATTAACAAAAATACGTCCCAAGATTTAAAAAAAGACGCACCACGAATGAAATATCGGAATCGTACGGAAATATGTATATGTGTGACGTACATATACAAAAAAAAAGATCACAACTTCAGAAAAACTGGTTGATTTGTTCAGGACAAAGAGCTTCGCCGCGCGGGATTAGGTGAGCTGTCTAAGGTGCTGCAGTCATGGACTGTGCGGCTGGTCCCGGCGGAGGTTCGAGTCCTCCCTCGGGCATGGGTGTGTGTGTTTGTCCTTAGGATAATTTAGGTTAAGTAGTATGTAAGCTTAGGGACTGATGACCTTAGCAGTTAAGTCCCATAAGATTTCACACACATTTGAACATTTTTTGACAAAGAGCTTCACAAATTGAGCCAGTCAAAAACGTTTTGTTCTACCTCTGGCTCTTATGCAGAAAGTTATTTGGCTTGCCATTGAGTTGTTGACTGTCCTCTTGTGGGATATCGTGCTAAATAATATCAAACAGACGCGTTAGATTGTCAGAATCGCGAGCTGGCTGGGGGGGGGGGGGGGGGGGGGGCCTGCACATAATGCTCCAAACATTCTCAGTTGGGGAGAGATATGGCGACCTTGTCGGCCAAGGCAGGGTTTGGCAAGCACGAGGACAAGTAGTAGAAACTCTCTCCGTTTGCGGAGGGCGTTATCTTGCTGAAATGTAGGCTCAGGATGGCTTGCCATGAAAGGGAATGTAACAGAGCGTAGAATATCGACGACGTACAGCTGTGCTATAAGGGTGCCGCGGATGCCAATCTAAGGGGTCTTGCTACGAAACGAAATAAATTGGCATCCCAGACCATCATTCCTGGTTTCGGGGCGTATGGCGGGTAGCAGGTTGGTATCCGATTGCTGTCCGGCGCATCTCTAGACACGTCTTTGCTAGTAAGTGGAGCCCAATTCGAAACGGGACTCATCACTGAAGACAATTCCAATTCAGTCAATAAGATTCCAGGGAAGTTACTCGAGACACCCTGGACAGCGGTGGGGTACAATGAGATCGAGCACCGTAATGTAGCAGCCACATTATGCGTCGTACCACTAAAGGCACTCCTTCCAGCAGGGGAGGCAGTCGCCCGCAGAAAGTGCAGATATGCCTCGCATGTGGAGCGTTGTGGAAGGATGGCAGGTCCCACGAGGCGGCTGCCAATGACTTCCACCGACACACTAAACCTAAATTGGTGCAATGGTTCGCTGCCACCACGTCTCGGGGTTCTCCGTAGCCCACAAGTGAACGTTGTGAAACTTGACAGTACTGTCTCCCCTGAAGGTAGCCTAATTTTTGAATAGGGTGGGTGACAGAAATACCAGAAAAGTGGCGGCCTGTGTCAGTGGCAGCTCGTGCAAAATTTTACCCCCAATGTGCTACAATATTGCAAAGTAAATAGACTGTATTTCACCATGTGGTCAAGATAGGCGTGATTTAATATTGTTCCAATATTATTTTTTCATAGTACTCTAAGCTCAATTATGTTGTTTATATGTTATTTTGTTTATGTACAAAATATGTCCTAGATCTTTCACTCCCCCCCCCCCCCCCCCCCCTGTACCCCATGCATCATCGATCCCGAATAACAAACATGGAAAGCGAAAAAGTCCAATGTGAACATCATACCCGCTCTTTTGGTACACTTTCATACTAAATTTCCTCGGATATTCTCTTTTTTACCAGCACCTTTTGAGTTACAAGAGTCGAAATCATAACTAAATTGAATAAATTAATTTTACGTGTGAAAAATGAACTGTTTAAGTATAGTGCTCCGTAGTTCTGGTGTTACTTTTAATTAACGTATACGAATGTTCTGCGGGGCGATAGCACACAGTACGAACTAAATCGCAGTTTTGGTTGACATACAACGTTTGGTACCGATCTAAGCGCCTAACATCTGAGGGTTTCGATGTCAGTGGTTAAGTGCAACGACTGGCCGTTTGTTGGCTATATATATAGATTGCAAATATTATATTTCTTAGGCCTGCAGTACTTAAATTGTTACAAATGTAATATTATACTTTACAGAAAATAAAAAATTTAACCCACAGATGATGAGGCTTCGGTGTCGAAACATGTCTGGGAAAATATAAAAATAAACTAATTGTGTTTGCATAAGGTTGATTCACAAAATAACCCAGTTCGTACAGTGATGGAAATGCAAGTTCTGATAACTGACGTGTGAACGAGATAATCGAGGGTACATGTCGGCGACTAATTCAAAACATAGAAGTTCGTGTTGAAGAAGTTAGTACACATGATGTTGTCATATTTTACACGTCATTTGCAGAATATCTTTTTATAGAAACAAATGTTGGATCATTTCGTGCGCCACCCTGTAAGTTTGTTGTGCGGTATCTCTCCCTGTCATTCTAGTAAAGCCAGTCAGTACCTTGAAGAGTGGTAGAAACCCTTTACTGAGTTCTTGTTAGACACAAACACGCCAGGAATTAGCAATCCACGATTTTATACCTTTTTGCCGCCAGTGTTTCGCGTTTCCTTTCTGTTTTAGCTCATTTCTCGGATATTTTTGCAAACATTGTCAACGCCTACATTAACAAAAGTTACATCAATGTACTTGTCTTTTCAAGAACTTTCGAATGATGTTGAAAAGGACATCGCTCCATTTAAAAATACCGTGCTTGCTTCAATATTTCGATTACTACAACTTATAAGAGGGTATTATCCATGCAACAAAATTATGTGCGCCGTCTGCGTTCTATCAATTGTCGGAAAAGTTTTTTCGATATCTATACTACATCGACATAATTATTCTGCAATTCACACTTGAGTGTTCAGGCAGATTATTTCTCGACCGCTCCCTTCTCGTATAGCGTACCTTCATTTCTTCGTGTAAACTATGATCTCTCTCATTCTACTACAATGTTCGTTCCTTCGTGTGTAGGTGGGAGTCAACAAAATATTTTCGCATTCAGAGGAGAAAGTTGGTGATTGAAATTTCATGAACAGATCGCACCGCAACCAACAACACTTTTTTAAATGATTATCATCCCAACTCTGTGATGATATCCGTTATATACATTCACTTATTTCTCGATAATACAAAACGAGTTGCCCATCTTTGAACTTTTTAGATCTCCTCCGTCAACTCTATCTAGTACGGATCACATACCGCACAGCAGTACCACAGAAGGACAAACACGTGCAGTGCAGGCAGCCTCTTTAGTAGATTCAAAAATGGCTCTGAGCACTATGCGTCTTAACTTCTGAGGTCACCAATCGCCTAGAACTTAGAGCTAATTAAACCTAGCTAACCTAAGGACATCACACACATCCATGCCCGAGGCAGGATTCGAACCTGCGACCGTAGCGGTCGCTCGGTTCCAGGCTGTAGCGCCTAGAACCGCACGGCCACGCCGGACGGCTTTAGTAGATTCATTGAATCTCCTAAGTGTTTCGCTAATACAACGCAGTCTTTGTTTCGCCTTCCGCACAACCATTTCTATATGATGGCTCGAATTTAAGGTATTTGTAAATGCAACCACTAAGTATTTAGTTGAATTGACAGTCTTTAAATTTTTGTTATTTATAATGTAACCGAAATTTAACTGAATGTTGTAGTACTCATGTGATTGACCTCACGCTTTTGGATTTCAGTGTCAATTTCCACTTTCCACACCACGCAGATATATTTTCTAAATCATTTTGCATTTCGTTTTGAGCTTCATGTATGACTTAATTAACGACAGCCTCATCTGCTGCCAAGCTAAGAGGACCGCTCATATATTGTCTTAAATCATTTATATGCATTGAGAACAACTGATGGCCTATAATACTTGCGAACTCCAGGCTCGAGTTCGGTTCGACAAGATGGCTTCCCTTCAATTACTAAGAACTGTGACATTTGTGGCAGGAAACCACGAATACCGTCGCACAACTCAGACGATTCTCCATACGCAATCTAATTAAAAGCCATTTGTGAGGAATGCTATCAAAGATCTTCTATATATCTAGAAATATGAAATCAACTGGAGACCCCTGTAGATAGCACTCATTACTTCATTCGAATAAATAGCCAGTGATGTTCCACAAGAACGATATTTTCTGAATCTGAGCTGGTCGTGTGTCAATCGATCGCTTTCTTTGAGGTATTTCATGTTGTGGTAACACAGTATATAATAAAAGTATACTACTACAGATCGATCTTAATGATATAAGTCAATATCATAGCGGAATACTTCTATTTCCTTTCTTGTGTATTGGAGTGACCTATGTGGTACGGATTTTTCGCCGAGCGGTTGGTTTTGTGTGTTTGTAAAAATGGAGATATTTCTTCAGCATACTCTGAAAGGAAACTAATTGTTATACAGCCTGGATCGGAAGTCTTGCCTTAATTAAGTGATTTAAATTGGGTCGTTACTTGATTTGAATTCTGGAAAACCTGTACCTTCTTTGGTGAAGGACTTTCGGAATATTGTGTTCAGTAACTCCCCTCCTCAGAGAGGTCAGCAGTATAGACAAAACGCGAATCCTCGCTGCAATTGTGACGGAGTTCTCCGAACGGCTGTTGGGCACTGCTAACTGGCAGGGCGGAGAGACCGCCAGAGCGCCAACCTGTTCCGGCGCGACCCTCGGCAGGCGCTTACGTAACTCCGATTGCCGGACACCGGGAATTAAATGCCTTCTTACGACATCGTTTTTCTAACGACGAGATCGTGACCGATGGAAAATACTCTACATAGATATTTAAAAAGCGATAAAAATTTCCGCCAGCGATTAAGTGTTATTGACTGCACGAACAGCAACGGCGGCTAGCCAGTGAGCGTCGACCAAAGCGGACAAGACATGTAGTGAATAGCAATGTTGCAGACGAAACTTGATTAGTATGACTGTCGCTTAAGCTACAAGTTTGTAATGAAGGGAAATTTTATCAATAACATGTTAATCGACCGAGATATTCAGCAATTTACATGACAAACACTGGATATATATATAAGATAGACGTTTACGCGGAATAAAAAGACTTTTTACGAAGGGGGGACCGTTACTGTGCAGGGTGCAAAAGATAACTTTTTACAAGGTACCATAGTGAGGTAGGGGCAGTAGAGACGAACAATTTGTTGTAGGACACTTGCGGTCCATCAAGTCGGGAAACATCATAAACTTCCACTACAAAAGACATTTAAGCCACAACACGTCCCGGAGATTTTAAATATCCGTTCACCGTCTTTACTGCGTTAAACTGTTTCCAGCTCATTTCTTCTTATCGCTAGAATAGTCACTGAATTTTAAACACGCCTTATTCTTGTATCCAGAAATGTTAAAATTGAATTTTTTGTGTACATTTTACTTCAAAATCACTTAAATTTTAGCAGCGCAAAGTAAACAATTAAATCGTTTTGCTCCTCTTGCCTTTTTAACGCGAAATTACTGTACTCGTAAGGATTAAGTTTAGATCAAATTGTAAGCGTAATTAAAAACAAAATATTGTAAGCAAACTACTCGAGATTCCTTGCTCTTCTCACTAATTTAGTGCTCCGCCAGTGATAAAAATATACACATCTAAAAACGTTTTGCATGACCTCGGTTCCGAGAGTTCCGAGCCTGTACAGAAAACTGGAATAGTGATCAACATAAACATCATTTCCGCCCTTTTATTGCTCATGAAAACCACACATTACATGTTGTACCACCATACAGCGAGACCTCCAGAGGTGGTGGTCCAGATTGCTGTACACACCGGTACCTCTAATACCCAGTAGCACGTCCTCTTGCATTGACGCATACCTCTACTCGTCGTGGCATACTATCCACATGTTTATCAAGGCACTGTTGGTCCAGATTCTCCCACTCCTGAACGGCGATTCGGCGTGGATCCCTCAGAGTGGTTGGTGCGTCACGTCGTCCATAAACAGCCCTTTTCAATCTATCCCAGGCATGTCCGATAGGGTTCATGTCTGGAGAACATGCTGTCCACTCTAGTCGAGCGATGTCGTTATCCTGAAGGGAGTCATTCACAAGATGCGCACGATGGGGGCGCGAATTGTCGTCCGTGAAGACGAATGCCTCGCCAGTATGCTGCCGATATGGTTGCACTATCGGTCGGAGGATAACATTCACGTATCGTACAAACGTTACGGCGCCTTCCATGACCACCAGAGGCGTACGTCAGCCCCACATAATGCCACCAGAAAACAGCAGGGAACCTCCACCTTGCTGCACTCGTTGGACAGTGTGTATAAGGCGTTCAGTCTGACCGAGTTGCCTCAAAACACGTCTCCGACGATTGTCTGGTTGAAGGCATAACTTAAACCAATCGGTGAAGAGAACGTAGCCGACCGGGGTGGCCGAGCGGTTCTAGGCGCTTTCAGTTTGGAACCGCGCGACCATTACGGTCGCAGGTTCGAATCCTGCCTCGGGCATGGATGTGTGTGATGTCCTTAGGTTAGTTAGGTTTAAGTAGTTCTAAGTTCTAGGGGACTGATGACCTGAGATGTTAAGTCCCATAGTGCTCAGAGCCATTTGAACCATTTGAAGAGAACATGATGTCAATACTGAGCGGTCCATCGAGCATGTTTTTGGGCCCATCTGCACCGCGCTGCATGGTTTCGTGGTTGTGAAGATGAATCTCGCCATGGACGTCTGGAGTGAAGTTGCCCATCATGCAGCCTATTGCACACAGTTTGAGTCGTAACGTGGCGTCCTGTGGCTGCACGAAAAGCATTATTCAACATGGTGGCGTTGCTGTCAGGGTTCCTCCGAGCCATAATCCGTAGGTAGCGTTCATCCACTGCAGTAGTATCCCATGGGCAGGATCGAGGAGGCATGTAATGGACAGTCTCTCTGTATCTCCTCCATGTCCGAACAAAATCACTTTGGTTCACTCCGAGACGCCTGGACACTTCCTTTATTCAGATCCCTTCCTGGCACAAAGTAACAATGTGAACGCTACAGAAGCGCGGTATTGGCCGTCTAGACATGGTTGAACTACAGACAACACGAGCCGTGTACCTCTTTCCTGGTGGAATGGAAATGATCGTTTGGCGTCATTGCTCTTGCCCCTTACGGGGAAGGACCGGCAGTTTTGGTGCAGGTGTTATTACATTCGGCGTCACATTGGGCGATCTGCACGCCGGATGGGGATGAAATGATGAAGAAGACAACAAGACAACACAACACCTAGTCCCTGAGCGTGGAAAATCCCCGACCCAGCTTGGAATCGAACCCGAGCGCGTAGGACGGCAATCCGTCACTCTGACCACTTCTTTATTTCTTTTTTTTTTTTAATTGTTCTCATTTCGTTCGATAATGTTCGTTGCATTTGTTCGGTGCGGATGTCCCAGGACACCCGTTCAAGTTCAGTGTTGAGGCATTGACTTAGTTTTTATTAATTTATTTTTATTACAGAGAGCAGCTAGCCCTCTGACCGAACACGCTGAGCAACCGTGCCGACAACCACTCAGCTATCGGGGCGGAACTGATCGGCTGTGGGACCCCCTTCGTCTAATAGGCGCTGCTCACGCATGGTTGTTTACATCTTTGGGCGGGTTATCGACATCTCTGAACAGTCAAAGGGACTGTGTCTGTGATACAGTATCCACAGTCAACGCATACTTTCAGGTGTACTGGGAACCGGGGTTATGCAAAACTGTTTTTGGTGTGTGTAAAATTATTGGGTCGTAAATCACTCTTTATCCTGTAGTTATTTCCAGTCCGATAAAGATGTGATATTTCAGTTTACATGGATTTGGGAAAGAATATCTACACTGCTGTTTGTGCAAATTACAGCACTGAGGCGCCGCAGTCATGGACTGTGCGGCTGGTCCCGTCGGAGGTTCGAGTCCTCCCTCGGGCATGGGTGTGTGTGTTAGTCCTTAGGATAATTTAGGTTAAATAGTGTGTAAGCTTAGGGAATAATGACCTTAGCAGTTAAGTACCATAAGATTTCACACACATTTGAACATTTTTGGAAATTACAGGAATATCAAGGAGCCGTCGAGTATTGTTGATAAAGGCAATATGTGAGGATTTATACAGTACTCCACAAGTTGTTTTGGTGTTTCGTATACTCTTTACTCTTATACTTTCATCACAGATAATTAAATTCAGGAAACACATGTTTCGTGCGAACGATATTTTACGCCCTCCTGAGGAACATTTGTCGACTGCAAGCTGCAATCAGTGTACAAGAGTCGAAATAGAAAAGGTGAGACACTCCATAAAATGCGTAAAGGATAGCATTAAATGTTAGTGTTTGTTAACTAACAATTGTTTTTCGTAAAGCAAATCAGTTCTATCTTATGTCCTGTTCTAATTAAACAAAGTATTCGTACACACTGTACGTGAAAAGGTGTGAATTCAAGGCAGATTCTTCAGAGTTGACTATCCTCTCTGTGAAAATTGTGCACGCTACCAATTAGGATCTCAAATGGCGACTGCAAAGCTTTCGTTACACCTGTGTATTACTAACGAGAAGTTCTAACAAGCAAGAACTGGACGAAACAAATGAAAAAATTCTGGAGCAATCGCTTTTTGCGCATGAGACCGCCGAAGGCCTGAAAGCCGTTCGCCTTGAGCGGCTGTTATCAGCTGCGTTGCGAAACGCCTCCACAGAACATACAGCGCCTCGTAAGTGCCGTCCAGCGGGTCCTGCATTGTCCCCTGACACGGGAATTTTCCTCCCTTGCTGACGGGTTCTCAATGAGGTTTTGCTGCGAGTTCCACGAGCCAGTTTTTATGAAGATATAGCCGGAAAAAAATGCGATTCTCAGCGAGCGCACAGCATTATTGTGTTTTTTCTTCGCAGTTTTTTAATGATGTATACAGGTTGCTCCCAACATCGATACAGCGGTGCATCCACGGAAAGGAGGGAGTTGGTTGGGTTATAGGATCCTGACCCCCTCCCCTGAACAACAGTACAGTCAATGGATTTGTATTTTTACCTATACTAATTCCCAAATTTTTCAGCCAACTTTCGAAGAATAATAATGTAATATGGAAACTGTGGGCCTCGACGAGGAATTCTAGAAGGCGATAAGTAGGACTATGAGTAATATGACAGAAAGGGAAAAAATGTCGAAGTTTGACTTTCCCAAACGTAGGCGGAAACCAAAGAAAGAAACGACATGCGTTCACAATATAGTGCTAAGTGAAATGCTGAGTGCATACTTCGATTTTACATCGCGTAAATTATGATGATGTTAAAGTTGTGAAACTAGTTTGCTATTATACTTCTTAAAAAAGCTGCGTGACACATGTGAAGTTCCATATTTCTCAGGAATGCTTTACAAATGATGTGTTTCTCTGTATGTTAATATCGTGGAAGCTATGTTAAAGCGATGTATTAAAAACTGATCTAAACAAATTACTGTTGTAATATTTAAACATTATATTGTTATATTATTAAAATCATACGTATTCGTGCTAAAATTGGGGATGAGAACAATTGACATTGAGGGGTGGGGAGTTGGGGGGGGGGGGTTAGAGGCGACCCCCCTGCGTCGTCGTTGAAGCAACAATTTTAATGTCTCCAATAGAATTACTTCCCTAGGACTGTCGTAAAATTGCAAAATATACAGTAAAACAAAATTTGAGGTGACATAGTTACAGTTTCCATTCTGCTTTTAGCGCGCATCTCCTCTGCATCGTGCTTATAAACGGAAAGAAGATACAGTATTAGACCTAATTTACTATCAGAGACTACTCCCACTAACCTCAGTAAGAACTTTCGTCGACCTCCACTGTCATTCAGCAAAGACCACCCCGTGCTGCGGCTGCAGCTCTAGTGATAGATAACTCCAGTGCCTTGACACCCTGCATGAGCGTAAAATCTGTCCTGCTTTAAGGAGATGTGGACGCACAGTCTAATAACGCCGTAAGACTTTGTTATCGCTTCTCAGCTGTTCGTGCATAGATAATTAACGATTGGGCAGAGATTATTGTTTTCTCTGTACGAAATAGCTAAATAGCTCTGAGCACTATGGAACTTAACTTCTGAGGTCGTCAGTCCCCTAGAACTCAGAACTACTTAAACCTAACTAACCTAAGGACATCACACACATCCATGCCCGAGGCAGGATTCGAACCTATGACCGTAGCGGTCGCGCGGCTCCAGACTGTAGCGCCTAGAACCGCTAGGTCACTCCGGCCGGCTGTACGAAATAGCGTTGGTGCCTTGCATCATCCCACTAAAATGATTAGCAAATACTGCATTTGACGTATAAACGATGTTATAAAAACACTAGATCGAGTTCAATAAAATTCTCCATCGAAAACGTAATAATATAACCCGTCTACTGTTTTTACAGATCGTTTATACTTCGTCAGTGTACATTTCAAAGCACAACTCGGCATCAGGCATAGAGTAGAAATGTCTCTGGAATAAGCATTGTGTCCCGCGCATGATGTCAACATTAATCTGGAACAGTCGGTGGTCTTGGGACGACGCTGTTTAAGGCCAATTCACATTGGCCGTCACGTCACGTGTCCGCAACTCGTGGTCTAGTGGGTACTGGAAATTTGTAGTAAGGTCTTATGGGACCAAACTGCTGAGGTCATCGGTCCCTAAGCTTACACACTACTTAATCTAACTTAAACTAACTTACACTAAGGACAACACACACACCCATGCCCCAGGGAAGAGTCGGACCTCCGTCTGGGGTAGCCACGCGGACCGTGACAAGGCGCTGCCCCGAGCCTTTGGAGCACGGAGTTCCGAGTTCGATTCCTAGCAGGGTTGGGGATATTTCTCTTCCCGTGGACTGGGTGTTTGTGTTGTCCTCATCATTGCATCATCATCATTCGTGACAGTGGCTCGATTGGACAGTGTAAAAAAAATTTGGGCTGTGTAAAAATTGGGAATTTGTGCGGGCGCTGATGACCGCGCAGTTGAGCGCTCCATAAACCAAAAATCATGACCGTCACGTCACAACATTCCACACTGCATTTCAAATTGCGGCAGCGACACACGTCGTCAACGATCCGTCACGTCACATCTTGTCACGGGACATCAAGGTTTGTCGGGAAGAAAGTTTTGAAGGTATCCTCATCTGCTAAAATCGTTAAGTTACGTTGTTTTCGCCGCACTCACGCATGTTATGGTTGTGGATCTTGTTCATTTATTTTTTCGTTATCTTTATTTAATTATTATGCTTTGTTTTCGTTGCAAATTGCAAATGTTCCGTGAAGACTTGGACATTTTTTTCATTCAGTGTTCTTACACAAGCGAGCTGTGATGCCCGAAAGCGAAAAATTATTTAGGTTTTTCAATAACAGAACAGAGCTGACACCCGACATGTATATAAATAAGAATGTAAGTTGATGAAGCAATTTCCATTAAACAAAATTTTAAGTGAAAAGCTCAACTTTAGGGAGGACAAAAATACAGATGTTTATGACGTTATACAGATGTTCATGCCGGTATTACTTACGTAAGGAAAAAAGTATTGAGTAATGTAAACAGGCTCCTTTCATTTTTTTATAGCTGTTGTTTGAGGTGTTAGGGTGTATATTGGTTTCCTAGCAAATAAATGTCGATCTTTTCAAATGTTGTGCCACAACTCAGCAGTTTTACAAGTGAAATTGATCAAGAAAACACGTTATGAAGTTTGCCTTGGCCGTTAATAAACCTCCCTTCCGCCGTTCGGTACTCGGCTAAGCGAACTGACATGACATGACGTGACGTGACGTACAGTGTCAGGGGACACTCATCTGACGTTGCCGTTACTTGATGCCCTTTTATTTTGCTCTTAAAAGCTAAGAGACCGCCTTACGTCAAGTATCAAGTGCAAATTGTTATGGTGTCTACAAAGCGCCTGTACCAAATTTACAGCACCAACGAAGGGTATCTGTCTGTACCAGCGACTTAATAACATTCAAAATTTATAGGACACATGACGGACAAACCTACGCCGTCCCGAGATCACGTGATCACGGTGGTTCTGAGCACTATGGGGCTTAACATCTGAGGTCATCAGTCCCCTAGAACTTAGAACTACTTAAACCTAACTAACCTAAGGACATCACACACATTCATGCCCGAGGCAGGATTCGAACATGCGACCGTAGTGGTCGCGCGGTTCCAGATTGAAGGGCCTAGAATCGCTCAGATCACAGTGGACAGTGTATTGTATGACGACAACACAAAATCAATTCTGCGCAACTGAATCTTCACTCCAGAGAGGTCTATGATATAAGGGCTACGGGATTAAGGTGCACTTACAGTGTCAGCTGCTTTTTCCTTTCGTGCTGCAGTCGATATCTGTTTGCATGGCGAATGGTGGGAAGTGAACGCGAAAATAATTAGACAAGATGGTGGACCAGTGAGAAGACAATGTTCTATAAACGTCGTCACGACGTGGAGTGTATGAAATCACGTGACGACATAATGGAATATATTGTGCAGAATGATGTCTTATAAAACAGAATACTTCGTAAAATGTAAACCGTACTGTTAGGTTCTGGCGTAACAACGTCGAAAATCGGGACATGTCGGGAATTCCCCACAAAGTTTTCAGAAAGATAACTGGGCTACGCTACAAATCAGTTCGTGACCACAACCAGTTTCTCTGCAGTCACATTCGTTGACTTCGTCAATTCACAACCAAACTGCATCGTTTCAAACTAACCTATGCCTTTGGATATGCTACAGAACAGCTCGTCACCACAATCGGTTTTCTTGCACTCACATTCGTTGTTTTCACCAACTGACAATCAAACTGTAGCACTTCAACATAACGCTCCAGATCAGTCCGTTACTGCATCCACTTTTCCTCTTGTCACATTCGTTGACTTCTCAAATTTGCAATCAAATTACAGCAGTAGAATCAGAAACAATATTCCAAAGAAATACTGTCATATTGCGAGAAACATACGATGCAATAAAAACGTAAGAATACCAATGAGCATTTTTGCAATCCGTTATAACCAGATCAATAACCGTCTATCTCACACTATCCACGCCGAAAACAAAAGTAATAAATTAGTATCTTCCGGCGAAACACGTATTTAGATCCGACAATTCTCATTGGCTACTGCGTACTATCGCCAGACTTTTGTTAAAACATTTATTATGCCTGCAAGATTTGCTTATTTCATGTAATATAAAACACAAATCAACACAGATAAGCCAAACATTTACTACTACATCTACACTTACGTGATTACAGTCCAATTCACAGTTAAGTGTCTGGCAGAGGGTTCATCGAACCACCTTCAAGCTCTTTTCTGTATCGTTCCACTCTCGAAAGGCGCGCAGGAACGTGTTTAATCATCTGATGATTTTACAAGACGGTAAATGACAGCATCATTTGCAGACAATCAATGAGGACTGTTCAAATTATCTCCTACGTCGTGAATGTAGATCAGAAACAGTAGAAGACTAAAGCACTTCCTTGGGAGACGCCAGCTGTTACTTCTGGTTTGTTCGATGGCTTTCCGTCAGTTACTACGAACTGCGACATTTCTGACAGGAGCTCAAGAATCCAGAGGCAGAACTGAGACGATGCTCCATAGGCGCGCCATTTGATTAGAAGTCGCTTGTGACGAACACTGTCAAAAGCGTATTGGAAATCTGAAAATGTGGAATCAACGGTAGCACTCATTACTTTGTGAGAATGAAGAGCTAGTTGTGTTTCACAAGAATGTTATTTGCTGAATCCGTGCTGACTGTTTGTCAATAAATCGTTTTTCACGGGTAATCCATAATGTTCGAGGACAGTATATGTTCCAAAATCCTTCTGCAAATCGACGTTAGTCATATGGGTCTGTAATTCAGCGGATTACTCCTATTTTCTTTCTTGGGTATTGCTGTGACTAGTGGAACTTTCCAGTCTTCAGGCTCGGATCTTTCGACGAGCGAGCGGTTGTATATGTATTCAACCACTTCCTTAGACCCTCACAACGATAGTATTCGAACAACCGTCAGCTTCGCCCTTTCTGAGTTACTCGTCCCCAGGCGACTGGCCATAACAATGTGTCATTTGCGAAAGTAGCTTAGGTTTACGCAATTGCGGACCGTGACATCGCTAGAATGATTCCCTATTCTTCTCTGCTCCGTTTACTTTCTGCACTCACAGCGTCACGTTCCCGCAACTCCGCGTAGCGGCACTCAGTCCATCGATCTGCAGTGATCATAATACGAGGGTTGTCCAGGAAGTAAGTTCCGATCTGTCGCTAAATGGAAACCACTGAGGAAATCCGGTAAAGCTTTGCACAGATGTGTTGGGCAGAGTCTCTAGTATGCCCGTCGATGGTGTCGCGCCGCTCTTTTCAGTTTTGAGTGAACAGTGATCACGTAAAGATGCGTAGGGAATAGCGACTCCCGCCAAGTATGAGGGCCTGGTTAGAGATTTCACCTGTGTCATGCAGGCCACATAACACAACTGTCGAGCAGTTGCTCCTTCCTGCCAATTCTCCGCCGCCGCACACTGCAGGGGCAATGAAGACGCTCCTGCAGCGTTTCTGATGCGAAGTGTTTGATCACCCACAGTACGGTCCGTAATTGGCTCCCCCTGAGTCTCATCTCTGCTCACAGGAACCACTGGCAATGAAGACCAAATGTTTCCACAGACAACGAGCTGCAGACCAGTGCAGATAACTGGCCGAAAGCACAAGCGGCTGCTTTCTATGACGAGGATATTGGAAAGTTGATACAACACCACGACAACACTCGAAGTAGGAGCGGTGACTACGTAGAGAAGTAGGCGGAATGTGTACCTAACTGTTGCAAATAAAACGTTTCTGGTTATGACAGTGGTTTCCATTTCGCGACCGCTCGGAACTTACTTTCTGGACAACCCTCGTATTTTGGCTCATCAGTCTATATGTTACCCGGAAACACTGAAATCCGGAATTTTATGCATTACCTAAGGCCTTTATTGCAGTAGTCCCCCACTGTGGCGCTCCTTGTCGTTAGGAACTGATTGTTAAGGAGAGTATTTATTCGATTAGGGTAGCCGGTGACGCCGCCACACGCTGGCTTCTGACAGGCTGCTGTGTCGACAGCCACCTGTATCATACGGAGTCTGTTACACTGGGCCGCCATGCAGCGCAGCCAGTCCAGCCACCACACTCGCTCTGGGAACATGTCGGGCAGTAGGAGAACATTTATGCTCCACCTTGTGCTTTCCATTAAAAGGACAAGGCTAAGGGAGAGAAAGATGCATGTACATCCTATGCTATCGTTACGAGAATCTAAAGGGTTGTGCTATACACTGACGAGGCATGGAAAAACTTTATGCATATATATACAGATGCCGGTTCTATCTCGTGCAAAACATAGCAGTGCATTGGCGGGGCTGTCATTTGTACTCGCGTGATTCATGTTAAAATGTTTCCGACGTCATTATGGCCGCACGAGTCAAATTAACAGACTCTGAACGCTGAGTGGTAGTTCAACCTGGACGGATGGAACATTCAGTTTCGGAAAACCTTACGGAATTCAATATTGCGAGGTCGACTTTGTCAAGAGCGTTCAGGCATTACCTCTCACCTCGGACGGCCTTCACTTAACGACCGACAGCAGGGGCGTTTGCGTAGAGTTGTCAGTGCTAACGTACAAGCAGCACTTCTGCGTGACGGTAGCAGTCAGCGGGGGCCAGGACGGCGCTGTGGCAGCTGGAGCGTTGATTATTCTTCGTGTTTTACTGTCCTTTTTAATAAACATCGACGAAACAAGTATATGAAGATAGTAACTGTTCTCGGAAGAACAGATACCATTGATGACCGTGCAGCTTTCTGGAATAAATGATAATTAATTAAAACCCTCAGCTGCCGACAGGTGTTGTTGATTTACCTCGATGGGGACAGTTGAAAGTGTGTGCCCCGACCGGGAATCGAACCCGTCTGCCATCTAAGCAGGAGATCCCGGCTTCAAGTCCCGGTCCGGGCACACATTTTCATCTGTCCCCATCGAGGCATATCAACAACATCTGTCGGCAGCTGAAGGTTTCAATTAATTATCACTGATGAAACGAGTATCGCACTAGACAAATTTAGGACCGCTTTGTCGAATGGGCACGTAAAATTCCACTTTAAAAATCATTGCGTTTGTAAAGGGAAAGAAACCGACGCAAGAAAGACGTGATGAGCATGATTTTTTTTGGGCTGACTCCAGTTATATGTTGCAAAAACGAATTTGGAAATATCTACCGAAACACCAGAGAAAATCCACCTGAAAGGCTCCTAGGACAGACACCCAGTATGTGGAAACATCTATATGCGGCAAAAGTAGGCTAGGTTTAAGTAGTTCTAACTTCTAGGGGACTGATGACCTCAGATGTTAAGTCCCATAGTGCTCAGAGCCATTTGAACCATTGACTACCAAATGGTATCCTCCCTGCCTCTGGCTTGACACGGAGACGCATTGCGAACACCTACGTCTGGCCTGCTCTGTAACGTGAACGAACGCCCTTTGTAAAGTATAGGCCGTACAGACGCGCTTCTTCCGTGGAAAGCGCGTGTCCATTTTCCGCCACCTGCTGTTCTGCAAAAAACGTCGTGCCGAGGAGCACCAGGAGGTCGCCCGCTGCAGCAGCGAGCGCAGCACACGTCACGGGCCCGGCTGCTCCCGGAAGCTGTGTACAATAAGGGCTTTCAGCTGCCCGCCTCGGCTACCGATCCCCCTGATAACTCGGGCCACTACTTTCCAAACACAGATGCGCTATACAGATACACGCAGCGGCGACCTCATTCCCTAACCAACTCCGTGTGTCACTGACAGTTTCCCCGTCCTTGTAGCGAACTCCACCGTCACATTAATCCTAAAATGTTTGTTACTGTTGTTCAACTTGCAGCAATTCCTGTCTTGCTAACGAAAACAAAGTTCCGTGCCGAGGCCTATTTCTGCATCGAAATATCTTAACTGCGTAAGCTGTTCCCAAATGGTTCAAATGGCTCTGAGCACTATGGGACTTAACATCTGTGGTCATCAGTCCCCTAGAACTTAGAACTACCTAAACCTAACTAACCTAAGGACATCACACACATCCATGCCCGAGGCAGGATTCGAACCTGCGACCGTAGAGTTGTTCCCCATTTCGGATAAACCGTAGAGTAAATCCTAGCAATCTGAAATGTTTTTTATTCCAGCCTTTGATCACAATCTGAATTCTTTAGACGATGCCCGGTTTCAGTCCTTAATGCCCATCCTCAGATCTTTTTTAGACCATGTCTAAAGTGATAAGGCCATAATGGCATCGTCAAAACGTATAAATATAATAAGCATAGCATCGTCATATGGATCTAAAATAAGGTGTAAAATAGGCGGCATCGTCCACACAGTCATTATTGCAACAGGCTACTATTGCAATAATGATGCCGCCTATTTTACACCTTATTTTAGATCCATATGACGATGCTATGCTGATTATATTTATACGTTTTGACGATGCCATTATGGCCTTATCACTTTAGACATGGTCTAAAAAAGATCTGAGGATGGTCATTAAGGACTGAAACCGGGCATCGTCTAAAGAATTCATATTGTGATCAAAGACTGGAATAAAAAACATTTGACAGTATTGGATCACTGTTTGTATACGCGACTATGTCGCAGTTGGTGAACCTAGCAATGTGCACTCGGTGGTCTGCTGATTATTGGAAGAGAGGTCTGCCCATCTAACGTCTTCGAAAGATGTATGGTTATCCCCAATGAATTTCCTCTCCGTAGGATGGGGCTTCTAACACAGCTAACAGTGAAAATAAGTGTGGGTATGGGGTTCGCTACTATTGCTACTAAAAGAAGGTTGACAGTCTTTTGAGCCGGCCGCTGTGGCCAAGCGGCTCTAGGCGCTTCAGTCCGGTATCGTGCTGCTGCTACGGTCGTAGGCTTTAATCCTGCCTCGGGCATGGATGTGTGATGCCCTTAGGTTAGTTAGGTTTAAGTAGTTCGAAGTGTAGGAGGCTGATGACCTCAGATGTTAAGTCCCATAGTGCTTGGAGCCATTTTCACAGTCTTTTGATTCAAGGAAACAAATAACACACTTATTTGTTCACTTGGATTAAATAATGAAAACACTTAGACCACACAACTTAATAGCTTTTCCCGGCGCAATAATTGTTGGTAGCATCCTCGAGTTTGATTTTCGTACCTGCAACAAGCCCGAGCAGACAACCAAGAAAACACTTACACTCGGCATGAGCGCAGTAACAATCTGTAAATCTATATGACGATGGTGATGTCTAACCACAGTATCGAGCACAGCATTTGTCACATCCGACATCACTGCATTTTATTGACAGTCATTCGGACATTTTTAATACTAAGAGGGGCGTCCAATAAGTAATGCAACACTTTAAAAAAAAATGGCGGAATTTGTCATGGGACATCGTGGAATATCCCCAATTCAGTCTTTGTAGTTTCATAAAGTTCCAATAGGTGGCGGCGCTTTACGTAGCCTTCAAAATGGCGTCTGTACTGGAGGTGCGTTCCAAGCAGAAAACTGTCATTGAGTTTCTTCTGGCGGAGAACCGAAGCATCGCAGATATACATACGAAGTGGGCGCCTGCGTAATGTCTACGGTAACCTAACAGTGAGCATAAGCAGGGTGAGCTGTCGGACGATGCGTCTCTCATCATTGGTCTAACCCAGGGGTTCCCAACAAAATTTTCTCGAGGATCCTCTCATCGAGCATGATTGGTACCTTGTCATATCACAGTATCAAGTCCTAAAAAAGCAAATTAAGAGTGTTTTTGTACGGTTTCTATTTTTGGTACTTAGAAAAAAACATTGACATATTAATTGCTGAAAAAATACTGAGCTTAAAACTTTTTTTTAAATTTAGCCGTCAAACTTATTGTTTAATTTTTCATTATTGCTCAAAATCTTTGTCTTCAAATCTGGGTGTTTAGTATAAGAAACTCCTAACAAAAAATAAAAATTGAGTATGAACTGAAAATGACAGGAAAAAATTAAAACTCAGTGTATTGGTCATTCAAGTGTACTACACTTGAGTTGCACTGAGAAGACGTGTGAAAAATAAGAAAACACTAATTTCATGCAATGTATTATTTATTTAAAATAAATACAGTTACAACAGAGTACTCCACCAGAAGTTGCCAAAACAAAAAATCAGTTATCATACGAAATATATTTAATATATTTTTTATTTTAATAGCATCTTGCGGACCCCTCTGGCATAGGTCGCAGACCCCTGGAGGTCTGCGGACCACCTGTTGGGAACCACTGACCTAACCTATCCGGCCAGCTGCACCCAGCAGTGATTCTTGCAATGTTGGAACGTGCGGACACTCTCAATCGACGTGATCAAACACCTCGCTCGTCAACTGGACGTCGCTGTTGGCACTGTTGATACACTCGTGAACCAGTTGGGGTACTCATAGCTGTGTGGCCGCTGGTTTCCTCGACGCGTAACAGAAGGCCATAAAGACCAACGATGGACCATCTGTGCGGTATTGCTTGCGCGTTACGAGTCTGATCGTGCCAAATTTTCACGTCACACCAGTCTGCGCACCTTAGAGGAACTCACAAAACTGTTATTCTTCATCCACCCTATAGCCCAGATCTCGCACCTTCCGTATTCCAGCTGTTTGGCCCAACGACAGATGCACTCCGCGGAAAGCAGTACTCGGATGATGGGGACGTTACTGATGCAGCCAAGACGTTGGCTCAGACGTCGGCCAGTGGAGTGATACCATGACGGCATACAGGCCCTCTCAATAACCAGGCGTAAGACCGTAGCTTCGTATTGAGTTTACGTTAAAAAAAGGGTTTTATAACCAAATGAGTGCAGATAAAATGATGTGTCGGAATCCTAAAGAAATCCAACCATCTTACAGAAAAAAGGTGTTGCATCACTTAAAGAAATTCCCCCTGGTATTACATTGACTGAAGGTGCGTAATGTGAATACTTATTTATAGTGTTGAGTACTGTTTAGCATTACGCCCATATTTAGTAGCACAACTAAAAACATCCATACGTGTGAATTTTATCATATTGAAGCAAAATTGTATTTTTAATTTGTTCAGTCCTAAACACCACATTTTTGTTTAATCATTTCAACTACCCATCATTTCGCTTTAATAAGTCCCTTTCGATAATATTTACCTTTCGATAATGCTTAACGAGAAATACGACAGTATTAACAACTGAAAACGTAAATACGCAGTTTTGATGTTCTAAAATGACATTTATTTAATAGTTAGTTATGAAACGGCTTTCGACTTTTAGGTCATCCTTATATATTCCCTAGATCATCCTTAATACTAAACCGATAGGCCACGCGGCATCAACGAGAGTTCATAGATGTTCAAAGATTGTTTTCCAAAGATATGTGACATTTTACGGCTATATATCGACACTAAAACAAAGGGATGATGAAATTCACAAAGAAGCCCTGAACAAATAAGTTTTACATTACTTTATACTCATATCTTGTATTACTTTGAGTACAAGTAATATAAGATTGATTTGTTTACAGCTTCTTTGTCAGTTTCATCAGGCTTTTGTATCGATGTGTAGTCGTAAAACGTCACATTTCTTTGAAAAACAATCTTTGTACCGTTATAAACTCTCGCTGATGTGTGGACTATTTGTATAGAATTAAGTTATCTGATGGTGACCTAGAGAGCTGACGGCTGGTTCATATCGAACTATTAAAGTAATATTATTGAGGAACATCATTACTATGTACTTAAGTTTTTAATATATCTATGTCCATCCACGTACCGACGGAATAGCCCATATATAATAATTACTACGAAGTCACTGCTAGGAATCAAATTAATTAAACTAGATGCAAATGCAGTTTTCTTTTCGACTTTCAGTCGAATCACAGTGAGTTAGTTATATGAAAACAATTGATATCCATATTTCTGGTTTAAAAAGAAATCATAGTTGCTCTTTCTCACTCAGGTAGCTTGTCAGAAACCCTAATAACGCGCAGCGGACCTCATTCTAATCTGACGTCAAGGAAAAATCCCAAGCGGTACTGTGGATCGAATCGCTCACTCTATAAATCTGTCGGAACCAATCAATTCTAGAATCAACATGCTTTATTTTCCCGTCGTGAATAACGGTAATTAGCACTCATTTGCCGAATATATATAGACACTTGTAATAGACATAATAAATCTGAGCCGCCAACGGGAAAGAACTGTTTAAAAAGTCTGCTATAATTGTCTTGCCATGCCTTTGCTTATTGTTTATTTTCGGTAGGGACGTTTTGGTAGATGTGAAAAATCGTATTCTCTGATAAATCCCATTACGACTGGATCAGTATAGGCCTGTGGAGCAGTGTTTACACTCTATATAGCTCAGATTGGCGACATATAAACCCGTGCAATACAGAGCACGTTTAATGTTGTAGTACTTGTATCGAAAGCGTCATCTCTGCTGCCGGTGAATTTGACGCCCAATCAAGAGCGCTTTGAGTCTTTGGCACACTCGCGAAGACTCCTGGATGCAATACTTCTTTTTTTTTAAAAAAAATGCCCCTTCGGAGGCAAAGAGAAGAAAACGGAGTTGTTATGAATGGGAAACTCCCACAGAAGCCATTACGCAATATGCGTCCTTCGGCACTTGCAAGATAATGGCTTCCTGTTTGTGCCGTAGGCGGACAAAAAAGTTTTCAGTCAGTGAAGTCGGCAGAGCGGACTTCGGATGAGGTGGTTTTTCTGGCCAATGATCAGCACTAAAACGCGGAAGAAAAGAGATAGACGAAGAGGCTGTCAGAAACGGACTTCAATTTCGAGTAGAACAAAAACATAGAATGAAACCGGGGGTGTCCTTTTTCAAAGAACTAATTCCGGAAATCGCCGTAATAATGAAAAATTAAGTTAGAAGGCGAAGCAGGTATTCCCTTTCCGCTCCGCCCATATGTGCGTTATTGCACTTCTAGTACAGAAGTGAAACCGGAATACACAGATAACAGGAAGTACGTGCAAAAGAAAAGGAAAGAGTATCCAACTACCTACCAAGCGTAATACAAGACATTGTACGCCTGGATCTTTAAAGTATCCAGTCTACAGATCTATTCCAGTGGTGAAGCATAGGAGAGAACCAATAACTATAAGGCCAATGTCGTTAAATGTAACAACTAGAAACACGGTACATGCGAACAGTAAACAGTTGAACATTCCGTCAAAATGCGAGGAACGTAAATGAAAGCCCTGTTGTATTTGTAATTGACGCACTCGTCTGTTTATGATAAACTGGTTGTTAACTCTCGTAGTCAGCCCATCCGTTCACAGACAAGTTACGCTGATCCGTAAAGCAGAATTAATTAAATGCACGTGTCAAGTCACAGAAAGGACACCGCATCTTCTGTACATTCGTTACCTCATGGGGTGGGATAGCCGACCGCTGTGGCCGAGCGGTTCTAGGCGCTTCAGTCTGGAACCGCGCGACCGCTACGGTTGCATGTTGGAATCCTGCCACCGGCATCGATGTGTGTGAGGTCTTTAGGTTAGTTAGGTTTAAGTAGTTCTAAGTTCTAGGGGACTAATAACCTCAGATGTTAAGTCACATAGTGCTTAGAGCCATTTGAACCATGGGGTGGAATCTTATGAGGACTGAAGATTTTATTGGAAGATTACGTATACTTAGAGCTACAAATCGACTTGCCTGTATAATACGCTAGTCTGCGACACAAGGACAGACCGGAATCGAATTCGCGCGGCATATTATCGATCGCTACTCTGCTACAGTGGCCAGACCGAGTGAGGGCTGTAGAAAGTTTTACACGTTCTTTAAGTCAAATGCTGTACTGGCCGTCGATCTTGTCTTCAGAAAAAATGACGAAATCGTAGTTAAAATAAGAGAAAACACAGAACAAACAGTTTTCTTGTAATTACCATACTCTACACAGAACCAAGTTTTACGCGATTCTTATTTGTCCGATTATCTTTTTGTGATCAGTTTACGAGAAGTATATGGGAGCAAGCAATGTGCTGCTCTATTCTTCTTGGAACGTACGCTCTTGGAGTTATCAACAGTAGACCTCTCTGTGATTCACAACTCCTCTTATGCCGTCTGCGACTGAAATTTATGGAGCATCTCCGTAATGCTCCCGCGCATACAAAACAACTCCGTGCGTAAACATTCCTGCTTCTTCTTCTTCTTATTCTTTCTCTTCGCATCGGACTACAGCAGTATACTTGGTGCAATACTCATTTTTTCTCTGTCTGCCTAGATTTCTTCGTCTTCTTTGTTTCTAATTCATGACTTCCAGGAGCAATCTTTAATTCTTCATTCTTGTTATACTGGCAGTTTCGTCCCTTATCTTGAGTTTAATTTCTAAGGTTATCGATATCAATCTCTCTCTAATCTCCCTGTTTATTCATTTGCCTGACCTTTCACATCTTTTCAGCGTCCGCAGAAACATAACTTCCAATGTCTGGACGTACATCTTTGATTTGTTACCATGTAACACCATAGTATTGCCATTGTCTTGTGAATATCCAGCCTTGATTCCTTCTGTATTTTGTCTTTCAAGCATCTGGTTATTGTTCCTCATATAATCCCAAATTTCGTTAGGTTTTTAATTAAAAATTTGTAGTAGCTACGTAATGTCACAGTCCAAGTAATTAAAACGATTAACTTACTTTATGATTTGATGGCTCTTAACAATTTTTTATTATTGTAGGGCCTTACCCAATAAAGAACATAGTTTTTGTTTTTTCTCTCTGATATTTTCGATTCACAGCCTTTAAAAGATTTCTACAGAATTTCGCTTCTCTAGGTTGACCCTTGTTCCGCCATTAGTACGAAATCGTTAGCCCATGAGAGGCAATTTAAAGCAGTAAACCTGCCTACACGAACTTCTTCATTAAAAAGTGTCTTCTCGGAAATCTAAAGCGTGCTTCTATTTAACAAATCCGCACCGCATGATAGATGTCGACGTGCTCGCTGCAAGCGGTCCGTCCCTCCTCTATGACCGGTGAGCAGTACGCACGTGGCCTCGCATACGTACCGCCTTCATAAAGCCTTGTGCGGGCGACACTCGCTGATGTCATCCTTCCAGGGGCTTACATGCTAGTTGGTATGGAGTCGCGGACTTAATTCCTTCGACTGAGTAACACTAGTCAGCAGTAATCGGCACGTTTCCTAGCTCTTGACATTAATTGGCAGCCCTTCTGCATGCCCGGCTTGTGGATACATTGCAACACCCAGGAGACGAGACGTGTCATTGAATTTACTTAACAGATTATCGACATGAGAAGACAAAAATGATTAGAATTACGGAGGGTACATGCAGCTCGAACGCGAGAATTCAGCGCCGTGTGAAGCGGCCACGTTCTGTAGTGAGGGCTTCGAGACAAGGAAACAAGGAGGGCCTGGATACGCTGCGTGGGAACACACTGCAGGCAGAACGGCAATGATTTCAGGAGGACCAAAAGGAACAAGTTACTGTCCGACCGTACCCCAGACCTGTTCGGTGGGCGAAATGTCAGGCAATCGTGTAGGCCACAGAAACAGTGGCACCCGTATCGTTCTTCGAAGAAAGCTAGCACATTCCTCGCTACATGTGGATGGTCAGTCCTGCTGAAATGTGGCATGTGGAACTGCCTGCAGAAGGGGCAGTGCCTCGAGCTCTCAAACCTCCCTGATGTAGCGGTTGCTGTTCACATTGGCCTCAATATGCAGAAGGCGACGTGGCATGTCGAAGCCAGTGGCTCCCCAAACCATCAAATATGGCGTTTGTACGCTATTCCGCTCAACAGTGCAGTTTTGCCTGAGTGAGTCCACCACGGTGGCGTCTATCACGCACACAGCCATCACTGTCGGACAAGTAGAAGAGCCCGAAAGCACTACGTTTTGCCTCTAGGCATGCCAGCGAATGCGTTTACATGCCCACTGCAGCCTAAGGCGTTGGTGGTTTCTGGTCGATGGAAGGGGACACAGGGTCACGCGTGACACCGGTCTTGCTCTCAGCCGCGCGGTCTCAGGCGCTGCAGTCGTGGACTGTGTGGCTGGTCGCGGCAGAGGTTCGAGACCTCCCTCGGGCATGGGTGTGTGTGTTTGTCCTTAGGATAATTTAGGGTAAGTAGTTTGTAAGCTTAGGGATTGATGACCTTAGCAGTTAAGTCCCATACATTTCACACACATTTCATCATTTTTCTCCACCAGATGTTTCTTCCAGTGCAGGTACAGATGGTAGTCACTGGGTGCAAGACCGGGGCTGTACTGAGGATCATCTAGAGTTTCCCACCGAAAAGATGTGATGAGATCTTTGGTCTTATTCGCCACATGCGGACGGGCATTGTCTTGCAGCAAAACGGTGCCCTTGCTCAACTTGCCAAGTCTTTTGCTCTGAATTGAAAGGCGCAGATTGTGCAGTCTTACAGTAAGCTGCTGCATTGATTGTCTCATTACGAGGCAGAAATTCCACAAGCAATACTCCTTTTCTGTCCCAAAAAGCTGTGTACATGATTTTCCGAGCAGAAATTGTTTGCTTGAACTTCACATTTCTGGGTGCATCTGACCTCCGTACAGCCCCGATCTTGCGCCCAGTCACTACCATCTGTTCCTGCAATTGAAGAAACACCTGGGAGGTCAGCGTCTTCAAGACGATGACGAAGTCAAAAAAGCGGTGATGCAGTGGTTAACAAGTCAGGCCGCAGACATCTGTGAGGAGCGTATTCAAACACTGGTACAACGTTATGACAAGTGCCTCAGTATTCACGGAAATTATGTACAAAAGTAGATTAAAGTACAGGCTATCATGTAAAAATAAAATTATTGCGATATCTTATCACATCTTTTTTTGTATTTCAGAACGGTAATTACTTAAAAAACACGCCTCGTATGCATCACTGTAGTATCAGCGTGTCCTGTACGAGCCGCAATGTCGCGCTACGCCAAACCTGTTCCCCAGAGACCAGCCGTTCTACCCTGTTCGAACGGACATCCTGATACGGCGTCCTTAGATGTGTGCTTGCGCTTGCCTGTACGTTTCCACTTCGTTTGACGACCCTGCAATGAGTGAGCGCGGCGTAACGCTGACCTGTCAGGTCATACGAAAGAGGGCACTGCTGAGCCTAAGAGCATGCCATCTCTCTGCAATCTCAATCACCCACGCTGCAGACGTAATGGCACCCATGTCGGTGGATTCCACCGACGACCGACTCATGCCACAGACGGCCGATCTTTCCACACCAGAACGCCACTGCGAACTCGAATACGCTGCGGCCGGTCACGTCGACCGAATGTACGGACTTGGGACGGCAATCGGTGGAATTCAAATCAGTCTGTTTTCTTCGTTCAAATCGACCGACGTTCTCACGCACGAAATATGGCCTGTGATAAGCGGATAATCAGAAGATAGTTCGGAATCTATAGACTGAAATGACAGATTTATTGGGAACCACAAGCAGGCAAAATCTTTATCGGAAATTTGAGGCGCAAATTATAACCTCAAAAAATAATTTGTTAATTTCAGAAGGGTGGTGTATCTTATGCTTATAATTACCACAGTGTAGTAGGTGGGTATAAGCTGTCTGCAGATTATCATTACTGCTTACTGACACTTTTATGTCATAAGGGTGATGTTTCTGTTATATGATGTGGTTCGCAAATGTGGTGTGTGTTTACTTTTGCGTGCTTTAAGTGTTCAGAGTATCTTATTTTACACTTTTGCTTGTCTTTCACACGTATGCTGAATGAAAGTCATTGTAGGGTAATGTCTGCAGAACTTCGAATAAATACAGCAAAAGAACAAGTCTCCTTTTATGTCATATATTAGTAAAAGTTCTCTGGTTACCCAGACAGTTGAGAACACAGTGTACAGCACACGCCTCAGAGACAGACATAGCTTATTCACATGCATATGGTGTCTCTTTAAGAGCAAAAGCCGCAATGCAGCTCGCGTCTCGTACCACAGAGACGTTGTGGTATCTATCTCAACCTGGGAGGTTAAAATCTAGCGTACTACATACACAGGTCAAATTCTAACCTAAGCTAAACTAAGCTAACCTCCTTGACCCCCGTCAAAAACTGACGAAGAGGATCGGTCGCAGTGTGGCCAACCTCTCGGTCAATACTATTTGGCGACCTCTGTGGACTGACGTCGGTGCCACTGTGAACGAAGCCTTAACATGGCTCCACTGTCCTATACGTCCTCCTATTTTGAAATGATTCAGACCATTTCTTCTGGGTGTTGCAATTTTCACAGACTGTAGTGTATGAACAGCAGTAGTCCAACATTTTCTCTTGGACCATCGCAGCTCTACCGGTGATTGATGAAACTACGGCGTTTGACCAAATGGCGTATCTCAGTTGACTTCTCTCGTTGTCGGGCTCCATTCGCTAGACTGGTACCTACGGGTGACTCAAATGGATTATATCCGTACGTGTGCATAAGGCGCTTCCTGCACCTCTGCAGTTGTTTCAACATCCGTGCCAATTGTTTAACATTTCTAGACTTATTTTCATTTGATCTTAATTATTATAACACGTGTAATGTCTATATCCTTGAAATTTTAGTAGTAGCAAAAACTGTTATTTTCAGTTAGTTACGGTCAGGGCTTACACTCTTTCGAAAACCAAAATTCTAACGGTATTGAAAATGACAGTTCTTTTTCCGACGTTCCTGACGATGACAGGAGACCGCAGTAGACATCTCACAGCTCGCACGTTGGATATGGAAGTGCGAGTGTTGCGATTTGTAGAAGATACCGTAATCATGAAACAAGTGTGCGAGCAATGGGAGCTGCTGAATGAGGACATCACGCTCATGCGTGGTCAATTCTGCACGAAGTTAGTTTATCATGTACGACGTGTGCAAGCTCCCAGGCCGCAAGGCCATCTTTATGTAGTCCAGTTCTGACAATGGATTCGAAGATGGAGTGCTGAAGATCCATAGTTCACGGCCTAAATTTTATTTACGCATCAAGTGCGATTCACACAGAGTGAGATAAAAGCTACACACAGTAACCACTTTTGGTCACATGTAAATTCCCGAGTGATAATGGAAGCAAGAAATCTGTTTCGCTACAGTATCAATATATGGGGAGTTATTTTGGGTAACGAAGTACCCTACACCTTTACCACCAATTTCTTCGCGTCATATTACCAGTTTCTCTAAATAACGTCCTACTTGCAGAAAGACAAGGGCACCACCACATTGTCTATCCCTCGTAAGACATTTCATGCTATGTACGTTTAAATGAGTGATGGGTTGGTCGCGGGGGTCAAGTAGCACGGGCTCTTCGTTCATCTGACGTAAATCCCTTAAATTTTACCGATATGGCAATATGTAAAGATACTGACAGCGCGGACACTTTACAGAAGTGTCTGTTCTAAGTATGTGGCCACAATTTCGACTGCAGCCAGGTGTGTTGATTCTTTGGAAATGAGGGCTGAGGGTTGTGCAAAGAATGAAGTTCAGCTGCAACGAGCTGCTCCCGTAACGTCGACAGGCAGGTGACTATACATCTCGACAAGTATTTGTTTCCGGACATACGTTTACAGTTCTTGGTTTTCAATTTGGAACATTAATTATGTAAGTTTTGCTCTTTTTAAGCTTGAATTACCAATGTAAGTAAATCCCAATGTGCCATGGTTTGGAAAAATTGCGCTGCTTCATATGCAAAATTTTTACCGATGCATCAAATTTAGGAACGCTATCTGACTTCAAGAGGGTCAAAGAAACTTCACTGGGCAGTTATCACTTACTTTAAGAGCACGTCGGTTAATAGTAGCAATAGCAAGAATAATTAAATGTAAATAAATATGAGATGGCGTATCTACTATCTCGACAAGTATGAAACTGTTTAACCAACATGTCTTTGTAGGGGCGTGGATGTGTGTGATGTCCTTAGGTTTAAGTAGTTCTAAGTTCTAGGCGACTGATGACCTCAGTCGTTAAGTCGCATAGTGCTCAGAGCCATTTTATCTTTGTAGTAGACAACTGCCGTGCAAACGGAGATGTAAGCCCAGGCTGTGACAACAACACTCAAATACAGAACTACCATAAATGACTCATTCATCTTCAAAGCTCCGTATTTTCTGAAGTGTTTCATGTGCAACTATGAGTTATGTCTGAATTGAACAGTAAACTCAACAAGTTTCCATTTTACGCTCTACAAATGTTCTATGAATGCCCCGCTGGTCTGACGCCATACGTCCAATAGTCAAACTCGTTTCATATCTTACGTAGCTATATCTTGTCAGTGGTCATGACAGCAGCATTAATGCGTTCTCTGAGCTGTTCCAATGTTCTTGGCAGTGGTGGTACGTAAAAACTCTTCAATGTACCACCACAGGAAAAAGTCATGAGGCGTAAGCTCAGGCGACCTAGTGTCCCAATGGAACAGAGCCACTACACCCAATCCAGCAATGCGGAAGCTCGTCGTTAAGGTAGCGACGAACAGCGATGCTCCAATAGGCGGTGCCCCGTATTATTCGAAGATGAAATTCTCGGAATCAACAGTCAGTTGTGGAACAACCACAACTTCAACACGGGGAACAGGCACCTGTCATAACCTTCTCACTAAAGAAAGACACCCATCGGTCTGTTGTGACATTACTCGTACACAGAAAACATTAAAATTTCGTAAGGATTTTCAGTGACCTATACTCTGACACTGTGGCGATTGTCCTTACCAAATAAGTAGAACCTTCCTTCGTCGCTGAATATCAGTTTGGAGGCGAAATTTTCATTCTCGAGTGCTTCCTGCATTGTGATGCGTCAGCCATAGTCTTCGGGTATTAAATGTTGCAAGAGCTGCAGACGGTATGGTCTGAGAGGTAACCGTCGTCGCAAAATCTTCAAAGGTTGCTGTACAAGCTCGTGGCTTGCGCGGACTGTTTAAATTTCTTTATTTTTTATTTTTTGTTTTACTTTTATTTTTATTGTATTTTATTTATTTACTTATTTATTTTTAATTGCGTAGGAAAGTTTCCCTTACTCTCTTCACGGTTGTATCCGGCACAACGGGCGACCGCTACTTTTGGTGCTTTTCTGTTTACAGAGACAACCTGTGCTCTAAATTGTCGATATCAATGCACAATTCTCTGCTTACATGGCAGTTCCTTTCCATGATTCCTCCTAAATGCACGTTGCACCGTTATAACAGATGCACATTTCGTTTTTCCAACATACAAAAGCTCTTTTCTTGCTCTGTCGCCATTTTGTCATGGCAGTGCACTCCTAACACCGCTGGTCTGCACAATGCAAACTTGGTGAGTTTATGTTCTATTGATGCATCAGTCATGTCTGTACATGTAATACTTTAGAAAGTATAGAACTTCGAACACGAGTGAATCATTAGTAGTAGTCCTGTGTAACGCAGTAGTGCTCTAGAACACAGCACAGGGTCTCTATAATCTGCATCAGCATCAAGACCTACCTTATCTGCTGGAAACCATGCAAAGAACGGGATGTATAATATTCATAATAATGGATGCTATGCAATGCAGTGACAAAGTTGTAAAATGTTATAAATTGCTGAAGTCACACATTAAGTTTCAAATCGTACGATCGTATACTGATTGCAGAGTAGAAGTCACGTAAATGTGTTTAAATAGCAAGTAAGCTGCCGGACAAACTGAATATCAAGAACAAGATAAGTCACACCGTTAGTGCACAGATAGCATGCGGCACATTAAGTCCCATTTCGTAATAATAAGAGATAAACAGAGTTCAGTACAAGTCGCAATGCGTTTAGGAAGCTTCATTGATAGGAAGAGTGATCAAATTGACTGTACTACTATTCTGATTGCACTCGTGACTCAGTACTTTCACAAAGACACAAAGAACCAATAACTACATGTAGGGTACAAATCCAGCACGCCGAAGCCTTAGCAATTTCTTAGCGCGAATTGACGAAAAGTTAACCGTTACATGCATGTCGCGAATGATTAGTAAAATCCAATTGCAGATGTGCACGTCCATGCGCAGTCCAGTTACATGATACCGTGTCACCATGCAGCAACACTCAGCAACTACAGAGCGAGTTGTCGGGGTGGCTAGCACACTGGACTCGCATCCGCGAGGGCGACGGTTCAGTCCTGCGTCCGGCCGTCCTGATTTGGGTTTTCCGTGACTTTCCTAAATCTCTCCGGGATGGTTCCTTTGAAAGGCCACGGCCGAATTCCTTCCCCGTCCTTCTCTAATCCGATGAGACCGATGACGTCGCTGTTTGGTCTCTTCCCCCAAACAACACCAACTCAACTCAGCAACCGACACCAGCTTTCAACCAAAACGTGTGTCCTCCATATCACACAACCCGAGAGAGTGCCTACTTAAACGCCGGCAACCTGCAATTGGTACCGGGCTCCGGGATAGTCGCTTACTAACAAAGGAGACAAAAGTCATGGTATGCGTCGATGTATCGTGTCGAACCTCGTTTCGCCCGGAGTAGTGAAATAACTCGGCGTGGCACAGACTCAACAAGTCGTCGGAGGTTCCCTGCGCAAATATTGAGCCGTATACCTCTGTGGCCGTTCATAATTGCGAAAATTTTGCCGTTACTGGATCTTGTGCACGAACTGACCTCTAAATTCTATCCCACATATGCTCGATGGGATTCATGTCGGATGATCTGGATGGTCAAACCATTCGCTCGAACTGTCCAGAATATTCTTCAAACCAATCGCGAACAATTGTGGCCCGGAGACAAGACACATTGTCATCCATAAAAATTACATCGCTTTTTTTGGGAACATGAAGTCCATGAATATCTGCAAATGGTCTCCAAGTAGCCGAACATAACCACTTCCTTCAATCGTCGGTTCAGTTGGACCAGAGAGCCCAGTCGGTTCCACGTAAACACAGCCCATACCATAATGGAGCCACCGCCAGCTTGCACATTGCCTTGTTGAGAGCTGGGGTGCATGGGTTCGTGGTGTATGCTCCACACTCGAACCCTACCGTCAGCTCTTACAAACTGAAATCGGGGCTCGTCTGACTAGGACACGGTTTTCCAGTCGCCTAGGATCTAACCGATATGGTAACAAGCCTAGGAGAGGCGAATCACGTGATGTGCTGTAATCAAACGGCTCTCGTGTCGGTCGTCTGCTGCCACATTCCATTAACGCCAGATTTCCCCACGCTGACCTAATGGATACGTTCGTTCTTCGTCCCACATTGATTTCCCTGGTTATTTCACGCAGTGTTGCTTGTCTTCTGGCACAGACAACTGTAGGAATACGCCTGTGTTCTCGGTCGGTAAATGAAGGCCGTCGCTCACTGCTTTCTCCGTGGTGAGAGGTAATACCTGAAAGTTGATATTCTCGGCACATTATGGATTTCCGAATGCTGAATTCCATAACAATTCCCAAAATGCGTCTAGCTATAACAGCGATTCCGCATTCAAGGTCTGTTAATTCCCGTCGTGAAGCCATAAATACGTCACCTGAGTAGAAATGCCAGACCTGTCAGTTCACTGCCCTTTTACAGCTTGTGTATGTCTACATATCGCTGTCCAGTGGCTTTTGTCACCTCAGCTTAGCTTAACTGTCTTCACAAACCTGAAGAAGCTCTAATACGAGGTTGTATTTTTTTCTACCAGAAAGCAAATATTACAAAAGATAAAGTTGAAGCAGATTGGGGGCGGCACCCAGTGTGTTTGGATTTGTAGTCAAGCACTGAGGCAGCCAGACCCGGAGACGCCGTGTGCTGAGCACTTGTCGGCGTTGTCAACACGTGCAGCGTGGTGGGTAGCAGGACGCGGCCGGCGGCAGCGCGCGCACAGTGCCCGGGTATCGACCTGCCGCTCCCTCAGCTCCTGTCCTGCCGGGCCGATAACATGAGCGCTCTCCCCTGTTGCCCCCCCCCCCCCCCCCCCGCCTCACCCCCACCCCCTCCCGTTTCTAACAACCGTCTTGCCGTCTCACGTTTCTGGCCCAAGTCGCGCTCCATTCCTGTTTGCATTTTTTTCATCGTGCTTTTCTTTCGATGTAAGCTGATAGTCATTCAGAAAGAGATGGCACTTATCCACGAGGAAAGGGTGGCGCGTATTTCATCTGCCAACTTAGAATGATAACAGAAATATAGTGTAAGCAAGTAGTAATTTAATACTTTTATGAAATACAAGGGGCATTCAACAAGTAATTTAACAATTTTTTTCGGCCAATTTCGGTTCAAAAATTCGGAATTTGTTGGGGGCGTCGTGGAATATTCCCGCTTCAGTAGTCCCTTTAATTTCACGAAGTTCAGTAGGTGGCGCCTTCAAAATGTCACCTGTATCGGAGGTGCGTTCCAGACATAGACCAATCATTTAGTTTCTTTTCGAAGATGAACAGAGCTTCTCAGGTGTTCATAGACGCTTGCGGAATGTCTACGGAGACTTATCAAAAAGCACGGTAAGAAGCTGGGCGAAGCGTCTTTCGTTACAGCCAAAAGATCGCGCAAACCTGTCCGATCTCCAGCGTGCCGGCCGGCCGCATACTGCTGTGATTCTGTAATGCTGGAACATATGGACACTCTCATTCTAGGTGATCGACAGATCACAATCAAGCATCTCGCTACACAACTGGACGTCTCTATTCGTGTCGCTGGCACATTCGCCCACCACCAGTTGCGGTGCTCGTTTCGCAGAAAATCGTCTCAGGAATGAAAGATTGGTTCAGAGCATAGAATCGGAAACAAAACTGGCAATCTGTGGAGCGCCACCACACTAACTCCCCTCCGAAGAAAAAGTTCAAAGCCGCACCCTCAGGAGGCGAAGTCATGGCGACGGTCTTCTGGGACTCTGAACGGGTTATTCTGTTTGAGGTCCTCCCTCGTGATGTAACGACCAACTAGAGAGTGCATTGCGCTAGCCTCAGGAAAATGAAGAAACGACTTCAGTGGATTAGTTGCCACAAAAATTCAAACTAACTTCTCCTCCATTACAACGCAAGACCTCGCCCAAGGATGCGCACCCGAGAAGGGCTCACAAAACTACATTGACCTGTTCTTTTTCATCTATCTTATACTCCGGATCTCGAACTTTCTGCATCTGTCTAATCCACTGAAGGATGCACTCCACAGGAAGCAGTACATGGATGATCGGAAGTTATTGATGCAGGACACTACTGGCTCCGACCTCGACCAGTACAGTGGAACGATGCGAGCACAGAGGTCCTGCCCGTAAAGTGACGTATGGCCGACGACCTGAACGGAGATTTTGTTAAAAATAGGGTTTTGCTGCCAAAAGATTGAGGAACAAAATGGTGTACTGGAATCCTGACTAATAACAGATGCTTTACGAAAAAATGTTTGCATTACTCATTGAACACCCCTTGTACATAAACTGGCAGTCGCTACAGTATTAACGCAAATCGACATACTCACTGAAGATGGCGGCCAGTTGGTCCGTTGAAATTTTGTGTCAAGATGGCTGATAATGTAGTCATCTTGACACAATATTTCAACGGACCAACTGCATATCCGAGAAGAGCATCATCAGTCATTACGCCGGGAAAGTCTACGTAACCATAGATTGCATTACACCTTGAAAATAACTTCCTCCAAACGCCCACCTTTGTCTGGAGGCACTACTGAAGGCATTGTAGGTAGGGATTCATAGTATGTCTTAACATATCCCCTAAGTAATGGCGCTTATTTCACGATGAATGACATTCTTAAGTTTTTCCATTGTCTGCAAGCGGTTGGCAAAGACTGTTTCCCCTCACACAACACTTGTTCCAGGTTCTCACACGTTCGATCACTTTTTTTCGCGGAACGGCGACTGTCAGTTCAAAACACTATCAGTCGTTTTCCACTGTCTCACCCAGCGGAGAATATTGTGCCTCTCAGTACAGACAAATGGCGATCATTACCATTCCTTTGCAATACCTGCTGAACCTCCGTCACAGGACCAGTTCGGATTAAGACTTTAGACCACCGCATTTCGCTTCTGTACAGATCACCTTGACCTACTTGTAGCCCGGTTCCCTACTATTCGACGATGTACCAATGGGCAGAATTCAGCACATATCTGGTCAAGATGACCAACTGCTTGTGGTAGATACAAAACGCACCACACTCTTCTGTCTTTCCCAATCTTACTGCTTACTACAAATTGGTAAAGTTTTCCACCAGATGCATTTTTATTGGTGAGGAAACGTCATTATTGATTCAATAAACATTTTACGTACACAACATTTACACCTACACCTACAGACGTACTTCCGAAACTGTTGTGAAGTGCGTGGCTGAGAGTACTTCCCAGTGCACCAAAAGTTATACTCTCTTCTCGTTCCATTCATATATGGAGCGCAAAAAGAATGGCTTATTTTTATAAATGGCTCTGTGCACTCTGTAAGCAGTCTAATCTTGCCTCCGCGATCTTTACGATAGCGGTGCGTAGGATGCCGTGTTATATTCCTAGCTTCCTCAATACTGGCTCGTGTAACTCTAAAAGTGGACTTTCACGGGATGGTTAGCACCTACCTTCAGACTTATACAAGGTTTAATTTTTCAGCTTTTGTGTGGCACTCTTACGTAGGATCATTCGTGATTACTTTGTTTCTATACGTTCAATATATCATGTTAGTCTTATTTGGTAAGGACAATTGGGCAATATTCTACATTGCCAGAAAAAAATACAACGCTTTCAAAGACAAGATCATTTTATTGACAAATGAGATGACAAGTAGTTCAACAAAAAATGGCTCTGAGCACCATGAGACTTAACTTCTCAGGTCATCAGTCCCCTAGAACTTAGAACAACTTAAACCTAACTAACCTAAGGACATCACACACATCCATGCCCGAGGCAGGATTCGAACCTGCTACCGTAGCGGTCGCGCGGTTCCAGACTGTAGCGCCTAGAACCGCTTGGCCACTTCGGCCGGCATAGTTTCTCAATGTAGGAGTATGTGATAATAAATTCAGACGAAATAGAACATACCTGTCATATTAAAGTGTTCTCAAACAGCCGCACCTGTGCGCTGTTTTACACCTCCGCCCTCCCTCCCCCCCTCCCACCCCCCCCCCCCCACCCCCCAGCGGCAACGCGGGCGTGTATTCTCGCATGCAAATAATCGTAAAGCTGCCGAATGACATCCTGTAATACAGTGTCCCAGGCATCTTGCGCCTTTTGTTGCAACGTGCAACGGTTCTCGCAGGCCCTGCAGGATAAGTTCCCATTTCATCGTGTACCATACGTGTTCAGTTGGCGAGTGATGTGATCTTGCTGTCCACAGCATCACAGAAACCGTTCGTAGACGTGCGTTGTCCTGATAAAAAATCATATCCACTTCCTGTCGAAGAAATGGCAGTAGAAGGGGGATAAAAATGTGTGAAATGTAGCGGGCACTGGTTGCCTTGCTCACTGATTGTCGTACCGTGCAGAACACCAAATGCACCATGAGTCGTAATTCATGACCCATCATACGATGAAACCTTGAATGGGATCTGTGGGAAAATGCGCTCTGCAGTAGACAGCTCACCAGGTCTACGCCATGTACATATACATATATGTGTATCACTCACAGCAGACGGCACTACTCTCATCACTAAAGACAGTAAAGTGCCATCTCACTCTGCAATCAACTCTTTACGATATCAGGGTAGCCACGCTTGGCGGGGGTGTGGTATCAGTTCAAAAATGGCTCTGAGCACTATGGGACTTAACATCTGAGGTCATCAGTCCCCTAGAACTTAGAACTACTTAAACATAACTAACCTAAGGAGATCACACAACACCCAGCCATTACGAGGCAGAGAAAATCCCCGACCCCGCCGGGAATCGAACCCGGGAACTCGGGTGTGGGAAGCGAGAACGCCACCGCACGACCACGAGGTGCGGGCGTGGCATCAGTAGTAGCCCGGCTGCAAGCAGACGGGGCTTAATCCTGCTGCAAGCAGACGGTTCCCAGTTGCCTCTAATAACACAGCAGGTGCAACATGTGCCCGGACTCCGTCCCTGGGTGATGTTCGGTTGGCTACCGGTGCACGTACAATGCGCCGATCCTGACGTGCGTTTATACTACGCGGACGTCCAGAACCAGGTCTGCAGGTGTGAGAATGTTCCACAGACCACTGCCGAAAGCTGCGACACCACCGATACATTGTGTCCAACATGACCGTCGATACGTCGGTACAGTTTACCATAGGGAGGGGGTGGGGAGTACGTACTAGTCGGTGGCACATTGGTGTACCCTAGAATGAGCGTTGCAAACACTGTTTACCTCAAAATAGCACAGTTACTGCCTGCAGAGTCAAAACAGATGGCACACAGACAGGCCTCGCGAGCGCCACCTGATCGCCGATGTCCGTGACAAATGGATCACTACAACCCCTCAGTATGCGTATATTGAACACAGTCCTTGAGGATGTTGCATTTTTTTTCGCCAGTGTAGAATGTTTCACACAAATGTTTTGAAAGTAATCTTCTTTGTAGACTTGGTTAAATTGTCTCAGTATCCGACCAATGACCGAATTTAGGCATCTCCTTTACCTATGTGATCATTACATTTCTGTCTCTACAGGTATTCTATGAGTATATGTTTTTATATTTTGATTTCGACAGACAGTGAAATTAAGATCCAGCATTTTACAACTGCAACCCCGCTGACAACGAGAGGTACAACCAGTTGTCTTCAAAACACATAGAAAGGAGCAATAACCGCCGTACATGACGTCTACAGCACGCAACATTCGTAAGCATAATTATCTACATGAATCAAAATGCAAAGAAGTACTATGTGCACGAAATGATTGCAAAATTATCACTGTCGTTGCTGTACCAATAAATCGAATTACGTCTTGTGAAAAACTTCTTAATTTGCAGTAAGCCTGAGAGAAGAAACAAGTAATGCTTGTTACATAACAGCACGAGCGGAAGATGACTTTCCGAACAAACATATTAGGTTTACCACCAATTTGTATACAAAAAATAGTTGTGATTCTAGACTAATGAAGGCATAGCTACAGCTGAAAGTTTCAGGGAAATCTTACATCTTCATCATGAACAGAGTAACTTCTGGTGTTGCAGCGCATACCTCGTAACGTTTACAAAAATCATGTTATTATTGGATGCAGGGAGGTATACATTCCAGGAAACAGCAAAAGAAGCCGACTGAGGTGACGCAATGATGTTTTTCCCCATACTTAGCCATCTGAGCCTTCGCTCAAACAATAATCACCTTGTCACGAAGACGTGAAATCCCAAGAGCCATTCCTTTGGAAATGTGATGGAAACTACCCTCGACAAATTTCATTTAAATTCTGCAAGAAAGCTACTAGAATATCGATACATCTTTCGTGCCTCGATGTTGCGAAAGACTACTTCGTCATCGCATCAATCTTACCATAAATCCATCTTATGTCCTGATACCGGTCACAATACATTTGAAACCCTACTGCTGGAAAAACAAATCCTTTTTTTGTCTATACCATATATTTTGATCCCAGTAAGCAAATGAAATTTTCTCGCCTACGGTAGCAGTATCACCTCTCGCACAGTGATCTCAGCCGATTACTGAATATCGAATCTGAGAGTACAGTCGAATCCCGTCAGTCTAACGTTGCATAAACACGTTCAGTTAAGGAAGTATCCTCTACATAGCAAATTTAATGAAAAAAGAATTAAATTTATGCTTTTGCTGTCAATAATGAAAAATGGACTGGACTGGAGTGGACGGAATTTCCCAACACTCCGTTATAAATGGAGTAATTATAAACAGTTCATGACAAAGTTCGAGAATTAATGAACATGATCTGCTGATGAGCAGCAGCAGCTGTGCGACCACATGTTATTGAAGAGACTTTACCATCAGTCACCACTCACTGTAAATAGCGAGTGTCACCCTAAACCCGCCAGCAACAGTATGTGTTGGGCAGATGTACAGCTGCCGCTCATTGTTTGTAGTGAGTGGTGCCCGACAAGCAATGAACATGAAAGCTGCCAGGTACATATTAACAAAAATACTTTCCATGCACCACACTACAAGCACAAATATGTAAGTTCTGCATGCCCCACCTTAAGAGAGTCTGAAAAGGCTCGGAAACTAGTTTGTCGAAGTAAACAAATGTTTCATAAGTGACTAGTCGCAGATAGTCGGCTGATGATTTTTTCACAGACATAAAATGTCTTTCAAGTGCTCTGATTAAACATTTTTTGCCTTTTTGCTTATAAAGTGTGTTCAGTGATTCTACTCAAAATCAACAAGTTTCGTTATTGCGAAATACACTAGATAGATAAAAGACCTTGCTTCAATCGCTTTTGTTTGTCCAGAGATAGGTGCTTAAGTTCATTTTTATTCTTAATATACATCTTGTTTATCCTTCCTGCTTATTATCTCCCACGCAATTCCATCTTTTAATGTGGAAATAATCTTTAGCCGCGTTTTATATGTGTATCAAACTCTATATTTTTCAATTTTTTGTCGTGTACGTCCTTTTCATACTAATCTATGTTCCCACATTTTCGTTTTTTTTGTTTTCATTTCTCTCTCTCTCTCTCTCTCTCTCTCTCTCTCTCTCTGTGTGTGTGTGTGTGTGTGTGTGTGTGTGTGTGTGTGTGCGTGTGTGAGCTCGCGTGTATACAAATTTTAACAACCTCTGCTTTTGTGGATATGTAACTCAGGTGTGTTTTAGTCACGTCTCGCTGAACAATTGATGTAGATAAATGTCACAGAGTTTCTTAAGAGGAAGTTTGCAAATCTAGCCACATAGCCGGGGCTCCTTCTTGTTTAATCAGCATCACGTGTACATGACACCGAAAGATACTCACACAAATGATTTAGGCAAAGCACATGAATTTTAATACTCACTGACCTGTGAGCCTGCAGATACTGAATATTCGGCTTAGAGGATATAAATACAGCCACCGGGACCGAACAACCCATTCCATTACATCTTCACTTTACACAGACGTTGTGGAAATGCAGTTCAGTAACCTAGATACTCAACATTTATATCATCTTTATTTATTTGCATTACAGTAGAACGTTCAGTTGCCTGTGGATCGGCTTTCGTAAATGATCCACACGTCGTTTTGTCTTCTGCGAGAGAGAACACCGGCAGTCTTGTTGTGACTGACTCGAGGCAGCGCACAAAACTCTTTTCCGAAGTGTGAAAATTACATCATCTGTGCGGAGTTCCTGTTTTCTTTGTATACTAACATTTTTGAAGTTCAGCAGTTGTCTTTCTGCACCTTTTACAGCTGCAACCCGTTTGCTGCTATAAAAGATGATGTATAGGTCAAGGGAAAAAGAAGTAAGAGGGATAGAAGTGTGTGACAGGTCGCAATTAGAGGTTTACAGTGAGTCGTAACAGTTGAACCACAATATTTCAACACATACGGCAATGAGGCATTGTGTAACTTGTGTAATGTTGCAGTTTCCACGTTTTCTCTTAGGTTTCATTGCTCATGGCAGACATGATGTATTTTAATCATGTGTCAAAAGCGTATGTCCGTATGAGTATGTACGAGCAGTTGGCTTCTCCGTGTGGTAGGCGCTACAGCGTACGCCTGAGTTACATGCAGCCCGTCACACCCAGCTGTGTTGCGGGTTGTATGTTGACATTAAGAGGCGAAAGTTTGCACGGCAAGTGAGGAAATAATCCATACTGCTACTGTATGAGAAAACCACCTCAAGGTTCCAGGCGACATAACAACGTTCACCTCTCTCTCTGACAGGCCATTGTGGCCGAACGGTTCTAGGTGCTTCAGTCCGGAACCGCGCTGCTGGTAAGGTCGCAGATTCGAATCCTGTCTCGGGCATGGGTGTGTGTGATATCCTTTGGTTAGGTTTAAGTAGTTCTAAGTCTAGGGGACTTATGACCTCAGATGTTAAGTCCCATAGTGCACAGAGCCATTTTTTGAACCTCTCTCTGTCTCTCCCTCCCTCTCTCTCTCTCTCTCTCTCTCTCTCTCTCTCTCTCTCTCTCTCTCTGTGTGTGTGTGTGTGTGTGTGTGTGTGCGTGTGTGTGTGTGTGTGCCCCTGAATAACTTGCGAAAAATTCTCTGCAAAATACATGTAGATGGCATCCTCAACGGTTATTTACACCATCTGAAACATAATTTTCGCCCATACTGACATTAGTGCAGGATCTGCCCACTAGAACACTGATCCCAAAACTTAACCGAAAGAGCCTTCTCCAAATACGAAGACTGCTTCGAAACAAAAAGAAAATCTTCTACACTAATTCGGATAATCGAACACGGTGTTTGTACGTGCAAATTTATTCAATTTTGTGAATGTGTTATCTGTAATTTGCTGGCGGCGTTGATTGCGATTCTGAAACCAAAATTACTTAGGAGAACGACCAAATCATTCATTGTACCATAAATATGCCACATTTCATTAATATTTATATATTTTTTTATTCTCTCCGATCCTTCGCTAGACACTTAAAATACGAAATACACTCCAGGAAATGGAAAAAAGAACACATTGACACCGGTGTGTCAGACCCACCATACTTGCTCCGGACACTGCGAGAGGGCTGTACAAGCAATGATCACACGCACGGCACAGCGGACACACCAGGAACCGCGGTGTTGGCCGTCGAATGGCGCTAGCTGCGCAGCATTTGTGCACCGCCGCCGTCAGTGTCAGCCAGTTTGCCGTGGCATACGGAGCTCCATAGCAGTCTTTAACACTGGTAGCATGCCGCGACAGCGTGGACGTGAACCGAGTGTGCAGTTGACGGACTTTGAGCGAGGGCGTATAGTGGGCATGCGGGAGGCCGGGTGGACGTACCGCCGAATTGCTCAACACGTGGGGCGTGAGGTCTCCACAGTACATCGATGTTGTCGCCAGTGGTCTGCGGAAGGTGCACGTGCCCGTCGACCTGGGACCGGACCGCAGCTACGCACGGATGCACGCAGTGCCGTAGGGGACCGCACCGCCACTTCCCAGCAAATTAGGGACACTGTTGCTCCTGGGGTATCGGCGAGGACCATTCGCAACCGTCTCCATGAAGCTGGGCTACGGTCACGCACACCGTTAGGCCGTCTTCCGCTCACGCCCCAACATCGTGCAGCCCGCCTCCAGTGGTGTCGCGACAGGCGTGAATGGAGGGACGAATGGAGACGTGTCGTCTTCAGCGATGAGAGTCGCTACTGCCTTGGTGCCAATGATGGTCGTATGCGTGTTTGGCGCCGTGCAGGTGAGCGCCACAATCAAGACTGCATACGACCGAGGCACACAGGGCCAACACCCGGCATCATGGTGTGGAGAGCGATCTCCTACACTGGCCGTACACCTCTGGTGATCGTCGAGGGGACACTGAATAGTGCACGGTACATCCAAACCGTCATCGAACCCATCGTTCTACCATTCCTAGACCGGCAAGGGAACTTGGTGTTCCAACAGTACAATGCACGTCCGCATGTATCCCGTGCCACCCAACGTGCTCTAGAAGGTGTAAGTCAACTACCCTGGCCAGCAAGATCTCCGGATCTGTCCCCCATTGAGCATGTTTGGGACTGGATGAAGCGTCGTCTCACGCGGTCTGCACGTCCAGCACGAACGCTGGTCCAACTGAGGCGCCAGGTGGAAATGGCATGGCAAGCCGTTCCACAGGACTACATCCAGCATCTCTACGATCGTCTCCATGGGAGAATAGCAGCCTGCATTGCTGCGAAAGGTGGATATACATTGTACTAGTGCCGACATTGTGCATGCTCTGTTGCCTGTGTCTATGTGCCTGTGGTTCTGTCAGTGTGATCATGTGATGTATCTGACCACAGGAATGTGTCAATAAAGTTTCCCCTTCCTGGGACAATGAATCCACGGTGTTCTTATTTCAATTTCCAGGAGTGTATTAGCCACCCGCCCCAACTTTGCTTGGGTAGAACTAAGAATCAATGACGGCACGCCTTGTCTGGCATAGCGGTAATAAATTATACAGACAAACGTACTTCTCGAATCAGCCTGCCTACTAGAGAAAACAGAATCAATGTCGCTACAGTAGTTCCTCAGATTAGCTTTCACATACATAGAAACGCTGCAGGGAATCTTAATTTATAATACTGTATAGGCAGATTCGCAAACCCCGATTTTCTCTGCCGAGATTTTTCACATTAAAAGATCACTAAAGAATGTCCGTGACTTTAGTTACGTTATATACTCACATATTCTCATAGAAAAAGTGGTGGAATGGAACTCTGCGACGAACTTCATTCGGTATTTATATGCTGGCCAGGGTAGGACGTCGAGCCCCATCTTACACCAGAAAAGACATCTCACATAGTACACCAGACACAAATATATTTTTAGTTAATTAAGGCCTTAAGGCAGTATATATCGAAGAACATGTGGCACGGTTGTTCAGTGGGTAAATGGCGTGCTGTGAATCCAAATGTTCTGGACTCGATCCCCAATTGTGCAAGGATCAATTGTGCACTTTTCGCTTTTTTCGTCTCTGACAGCGATTTGTTAATGTGCTGAGTTGCATCGTTGTTAGCAATTCACGTTAAACTGTAGTTTAACTGATTAAGTCAGTTCAAAGGTCTGAGGAAGGCAACCACCTCCAACTGGATAATTCCTAGAAAAGCACTGTGGTGTTTAAACCAAGCTTCTGGCTGAGGACAGCTGTAAACTTAAAAAATAAAAAAAACGGAGGCGAGTAACAATGTGTCACAGGACGCGGCTAGTGGTGTACGATGAATCAGTGAGGCCCAAACGTTGAACTACAGTTATTTCAAGAGGTATGACATGATTCGTGTAACTTCTGAAAAGTTATAGGGTGAAATATTTCATAGTCATCTCCTCTCAACGCTAAAGACCATCGTAGTTTTTCATTCTAGGCTAAACGGCTAAAATCTTCTCCTTGTCCTAGTTGCGTCAGTTTGGAAATGGTAGCCAGGTTTCTGTAGTCACCAAAAGCTCGTGTTCCACATTTTGTTTAACGCGCCTCAACCATCGAGGTTCCTTTATACATAAAAAAGAGAGATGTTGGTGTTTTTCCTTTTGCAACTTACAAAATATGTGAAAGGGATATTTCTTTTGATTCGTAAACGTAAGAAACGTTACTGTTACTGCGGAGTTTGGACATAGTTTACTACGTTAACTTCCAGAAAATTACAGCAATGAGTTATAGTTTTTTTAAAAGGAACAATATTTATTTCTATCGTGTAGCAGACAAATCGTCTACAAATCAATTTAAATTAATGTTTTGTCAACTTTACCTAGAGAGATAGAAACATTCAAAGTTTTTGATGTGGGTGCAACATACTGTACATTACTGACTGTGTTCAGATGGTTGTCCTGGTGGCAGAATATCCATTCAAGAGAGATACTCAAAAGAGTGTCCATTTTCCTTAGTGCCATCTAAATGACCTACTGACGAGATACAAAGTTGCTGGTGTCGCGGAGCGGCGAGCTTCCTCGGAAGACTGTTTAAAGTCATTTGGGGTTTTTGGTTCGCCGGCCGGAGTGGCCGAGCGGTTCTAGGCGCTTCAGTCTGGAACCGGGCGACCGCTACACTCGCAGGTTCGAATCCTACCTCGGGCATGGATGTGTGTGATGTCCTTAGGTTACTTAGGTTGAAGTAGTTCTAAGTTCTAGGGCACTGTTGACCTCAGATGTTAAGTCCATAGTGCTCAGAGCCATTTGAACCATATGAATTTGTTTTCGGTTTGGTAACATAAACACGATTCTTTAGATATCCCCACAAAAGGAAATCTGCTGGTGTTGCAACCCTGCTGGCCATTCCTGAGGACCACCGTGTCTTAACCATATTCCAGGAAATCCGTTGTTCAGTTCTTACACATCATGCGCAGAATGGGCTGGGTGACCACCGTGATTTCGGTAGAAATTTTCAAGGAGAACACCTAAATTGCTGACAATAAAAGCCCGATGCATCTCACCTGTCAGTACCTGCGAAGTAGTGTGGAACGATGATTTTTATACCTAAGTGTTTCATATCACACGTTAATGAACCAGCTACTTTAACATTCGACATGAACTGGCCAACTAGGACTTTCTGTGGCCGAGTAATGTGCATTATGCCTATTCACTGCACCATAATTTGTGAGCACGTATTTATCAGAGAACATAACACGTTATAAGGCGCCCAGAGTGAAATTACTCACTGCCCAGCCAGAAAAAGTTCACATGTCAGTGACAGGTGCTACGGATGAAACTTGTGACACTGTACCATTCGCCACGCAGATGTAAGGCCGATACCAGAAATTTATCTTAAGCTGAAATATGGATCGTGGTTTATTCAGGCTAAAACAAAACTTCCGTAGCCTCACGTCTTGCTAGTCTTCATCTATAACTGTCGTGTGTTCTCAAAATACTTGTCTCTCGAAGCCGTTTTAGTGGCTGAAGGAGCTCTTCGACCGGGATATCTCACAGCGTAGGCCGTGGCTGCTACATTGCATTGGCGTCAGCAATATGTCTACGTATTCCTTGCCATGTTTATTTCATATCAGCTTCCGTCCCAGACCAAACTTTGTTTGCCTGCGCATTTCTATCTGCCTTGTAAGGACACGTTCTACAGTCTTAACACTCAAACGAAGTATGACTTCGAACAGCGCATCGAGGTAGTTTGTCCCTCCGTGATCCAGCAACTTTATAACTCGTCCACAAATCGTTTAGAAGGCGCCTTTGGCTGCGCATTCACGAAAACGAGCTCTCATCTGAATACACAACTTAACTGAAAGTTCGACACCTGAACATACAGTTGAACACAGTCAGTTATGTGCAGCATACCCCTAAAACTCTTTAAGTAAAATTGATAGAAATTTGATTTAAATTTATTTGTAAACAGTTGATTTAAAAACATCAGCTACATGACAGAAAAATAACTTTGTGTATGAAAGATGCTGTAATTATCGAAAATAACTAAGTAAATCATGTTTACAACTCTGCAGGAAGTATGTTTATCTACCTACAAAAATTTACGTTAGCTTATTATTTTGTAGGTTATAGAGAAAACTCATTGTTTGAAAAGCAGTTAGAGAGAGGAAAGGAAAAGAAGAACATAAAAGAGAAAAGAAACAAAGAATGAAAGATGTTCGTTATTACCATAAAAGTATGTGGAGGAGGTGAGAAATACTATGACATGTTGAGTAACCTTAAGTAATCGTCTGGCTACGGTAATCTACCTCCAGTTTCTTTTTGAAACGATCTTTAGAAGTCTCATGGATTCCAAAGCAAGCCGACGGTTTACTGTAGTATTTCCCGTTTCACAACCTGTGTGACAAGTACGGAAGATGCAATCTCCCTTGTCATTCCAAGCATGTGTGTCAATTTTTACCTCTCTATCTACATTATACCGTGGTTTATTAAGTTTTCAAATTTATACTGGCTTTTTGATCACCCGGTACATCACATCTACCGATTTCCGTCCCTTCGGATAATTTTTTCGTGGTGGGTTTCTTCTTCTTCGGGGGTATGTCACACACATTTGTACAAATATTTCGCCTGCACTTTTAGCGAAAATCACCCTGGAATTTCATTCTCAATCCTGAGGAAACTTGTAATTACACCTGGTTAGGAAGTATACGAAAGAGTTGGACTGTGGTTGAACAAAGTATGAAAATGAAACATACTCTTCTTTTCATTAATTGGATGAGTATTGCATGTCACTTCTTGACATTCAGTGACAGTTCTTCTTCTTCTTCTTCTTCTTCTTCTGTTTTAAAAACAGAAAAAAGCTGGGATCTGGGTTTAAATGAAAAGTCGAATTGTTTTAAAAGCGTCCTTTATTTCAACTTACAAAAAATGCCCCAAAAACAAACGGGCTCGTTGTGTTCGTGAAACATTCTTTGAAAATTCAAAGCACATCACGCGTTACTGCTGCTATAGTGCCACATAGGCTCAATCTAGATATAGTAGGGGTCAGTGAAGTGAAGTGGAAGGAAGACAAGGATTTCTGGTCAGATGAGTATCGGGTAATATCAACAGCAGCAGAAAATTGTATAACAGGTGTAGGATTCGTTATGAATAGGAAGGTAGGGCAGAGGGTGTGTTACTGTGAACAGTTCAGTGACCGGGTTGTTCTAATCAGAAGCGACAGCAGACCAACACCGACAACGATAGTTCAGGTATACATGCCGACGTTGCAAGCTGAAGATGAACAGATAGAGAAAGTGTATGAGGATATGAAAGGGTAATGCAGTATGTAAAGGGGGACGAAAATCTAATAGTCATGGGTGACTGGAATGCAGTTGTAGGGGAAGGAGTAGAAGAAAAGGTTACAGGAGAATATGGGCTTGGGACAAGGAATGAAAGAGGAGAAAGAGTAATTGAGTTCTGTAACAAGTTTCAGCTAGTAATAGCGAATACCCTGTTCAAGAATCACAAGAGGAGGAGGTATACTTGGAAAAGGCCGGGAGATACGGGAAGATTTCAATTAGATTACATCATGGTCAGACAGAGATTTCGAAATCAGATACTGGATTATAAGGCGTACCCAGGAGCAGATATAGACTCAGATCACAATATAGTAGTGATGAAGAGTAGACTGAAGTTCAAGACATTAGTCAGGAAGAATCAATAGGCAAAGAAGTGGGATACGGAAGTTCTAAGGAATGACGAGATACGTTTGAAGTTCTCTAACGCTATAGATAACAGCAATTGCGCATCTCCCGTGAAGTACATTTGTAAAAATTCGGTCCTCAAACATACTGATAAAATTATTGGCTCGCTGCAGAGCTCATTTCCCGAACTGGCTGGCGAATTCAATAACATAAGTGACAACCTGCGCTTTATACTTTTCAGGTGTTTCAAGTCGTCTAAATACAGGAAAGAATTGCCAGCAAGTAGTTTTGACCATTTTTGCATGTTACCCTTTCTCCCTGTGTGTTTTGGGGTGCGCCTGATGCGGCGTCCCGGTGTGATGTGTGTGTTTTTTGCCGACCCGTCGCGCCCCTGCGGTACGGTGGGTCTGCCGGCCGCGGCGCATCTGCCTCTGCCTCTGCCCCTGCCTCTGCCGCTGCCGGCGCGCCAGGTGTGGAGTGCGCGTGCGCGCCAGAGCGGGGCGCGTGCCGAGCCGGCTCAGTCTGCTACACCTGGCTGTGGCAGCGGCAGCGGCAGAGGCAGAAGCTGCGATGCCCGCGGCCGGCGAGGGTGTCGTGTGCGCCGTGTGGACTGACGGCGGGCTCTGTGTGCAGTCGCAGATCCTGGAGCGCGTCAAGCCCGACCGCGTCACCGCCAGCAAGCCCGAGGAGGACCGCAGGCGCCGCACCATCATCGTCGAGAAGAAGAACGGCTCCTTCGGCTTCACGCTGCAGGTAGGCCGCCGTCGCACGTGCATCCGGCTATTAAGTAACAACGGCACGTTCATTACTTAAGTCCAGAGTTTTCTTTAAGGAGGATAGCACGTCAAACGGGACGCCTTGGAGCAGGAGAGACACCACAGCAGTTTTTAACTTCCACTGTCTATACTTTTAAAAATAAATTCCTAAAACTTTGTCACAATAACCAGAAACGATTCAGGATTTACACTTATAGTGCTACAAGTTCAAAAATATAAGAAAATAATTTATTTTTTACATTTGTATTTCACCTTTTTTCACTTACCATTGGCTGCATTTGTTGCTATAGGTACGCTTTTCTTCTTAAGTAAGGGAGATTCTTCGATTAATTTTGCACAGCATACAAACCATACTTACAGGTGTATGAAACTCTAGAATTTTCCAAATCTATTAAAAACTGTGCCAAAAATTGAGATAATTAACTATAATATTTCAGTTTTTTCTAAACATAAAGTTTAAAATGTAACAGCACATTCATTTTGTCATAAATTAAATAATTTCACCTGTAAGTATGGTTTGTATGCTGTGCAAAATGCATCGAAGAATCTCTCTTACTTATGAAGAAACGTGTACCTATAGCAACAAACGCAGCCAAAAGAAGTGAAAAAATGATGAACTTTCACATGTATTTTTTTTAACTTCCACTGCTATGATTGTGAATCCTGAATCCTTCCTGGTCATGCTGACACAGTTTTATGAATTTATTCGTAAAATGTCGTATGGTGTCTCTCCTGCTCCAAGACGGCCCGTTTGACGTCCTACCCCCCTTAAAATTCGATCCCCGCTCCCCTCTTAGTGAGATGTTGTTGGCCCCCTCTCACCTCCCACTTAAAATCAGTTATAAAAACTGATTAAAACACAGTGTTTTCACACTTGATTAAAACCTTTTTATTTTAAATATGCCAACCCAGAATAGTATTCAGACGGGCAGAGAGACAGAGACAAGTCCCACGTAAACATTATTAATCATTTACCTTTTATTGGTATGTTATATACATAAAGTGACACTGAATCCTTACTTTCTTTGCAGATGAGACAGCATCTTATGCACATTTCTTTGAACCGTATGACTGCGTAGCTTTTCAATCTCTTGATGTTTACATGATCACTAAGAGAATTTTTGTCAGTGAACTTCGGCTTAGCTTCCTTCCATAAACGGTTAACTCCTCGCTAGCTCGTGTGTTTTGACTTGTCGGCATGGTGTTTAACATAGGCATTGTAAAAGTTTTTATAGAAATTTGTGTTGTACACAATACCATCTGCTTTATGTCCTTTGCAAAATGTCACGTCTGACTCACTGACTGTCGCGCAGTGATTTCGATCCGCGCGGCAGAGAACTCCGAGAATGAAATGTGTCATTTGTGCGGCACTCGTTTCAAATCGGGGAATCCCGGGCGTGCGCACATGTAGAACATTCAGTTCAGTTCAGATACGCATTAGCGGGCACTTCTATATTGTTTGTGCTGGATATTAATTACACAAAACAGAATGTTATTCGTTGCTATAATACATATTCAGTTAATGAAAAAGTTGACGTGAGATTTTAATTTTTAAATTATTATTATTTTTTATTTCTAGTTTTTAATTTTTATTTTTAAATGAGTTTTGGTGAGATTTTCCCGGACGCCTCCCCCCTGTTCTGAGTTCGCGTAATTAATGGAAGTCCCCTAAAGTCTTTCCAGCTCTATTATTCCATAGTGAAATCTTCTAAACTACTAGAGGCGTAATAGCAACGTACCCACTCGTCATGTTTATGAACTATTATTTGTGATATCTTCGATCAAGATTTGATGTTCTGTTAACAGCCGCTAAGGCATCAGTACTATCGATAGTTAATTTTTCAGTTTCAGCCGTAGACTAATCTTTTTATTTTATTTTATTGATTGGGCACACCAAAAAAGCCAGTTAAAACTTACATAGGTGCCTTTCCACA